>NC_031779.1:5376257-5468814 GCF_001522545.3 Parus major | reverse complement strand
GGGACGGCTGCGGCAGCCGGGCCCTGCCCCCGGGAGAAGCCCCCGCGCTCCCGCCGGTGCGCTGGCCGTGCCCTTTTGTTCCAGGCTGGAGCCGGGTAGCAATTAGGAAAGGTTCAACCGGGAGAGTCCAGTACTGCAGGATTTTTTCTGTGGCCGCTGAATCAGTCGGGGATGATTGTTGCTGACATACGGTAAACAGCTTTGGGGCGGCAGTAATCCGTCAGAAACTTGTGTCGGTCCTCCACCTGATCCGTAGGTGTTGCCGGTGCAGGTGCACGTTGCGGGGTGTGTACTCTGACCTCCCCCGGCACTGCGCGGCGGTGAGTAATGCCGAGCGGCCCCGAGGGAGAGAGGTGGAGTTAGGAACGCTCAACAGGTTATTTCTCCTTCGTGTAAAATTAAAGGTTTGCTTTGCAACTAGTTTAAATTTGAATTTCGAACTAATTTTTAGCTTGTGGCGCCTGAGTAGTTGCTCCGGCTTCAGCGGGACGAGTTCCCGTCGTGTGTGTTAGCTGGTGTTACCGGAGCTCGGCTTAGTGGTGTTTGCTTTCGAGTGAAACTGTGTGGTTTCGGTCTGATGACACTTGCTGGTATGCACTTACTCAGAAGTGGTATTCTACAGGCTAAATTGAAGTGTACACCTTACTGTATTACTAACGAAAAACTTCAGTACTTGAGATACTACGTAACAAACTTACTATAGTTGTAAGATACTGTTAGCTGGCGATTTTACCAACTCGAGAGTCTTGCTTTCGAGGTCTGTTCAAGCCAACCTCAGCTTCCAGAGTGGAATTTACAAAACTTAAAAGCTGATGTTCTCTGCTGAGTTTCATACTTCGTTTTAAGTATGCTTCCAGAGGTATTAAATTGCATTTTAACATATACACAAGCACTTTTCAACAATAAATGTTTGTTGTTGGACGAGTAACTTACTTTGAATAATATTTCACACTTCCGCTGTCACTTAGCTATGGAGACAGATAAAACATTCTTTTTAGCCCTTTTTAAATGCATTTATATTAGCAACAAATAGGAGCTGAAGATAAATGTTGTCTTGAATAGTCTTCTGTTAGATTCTGCTGTGAGAAGTTGCATCAACTAAAATTTGGCAGATTTTTTTTTGGTGTTAAATCAGGGTATAAAATTCTAGCTTCTGGTTCAAAACACTGTCTTAAAATACAGCTATTTTGTGAGGCCGTGGACAAATTTTGCCTTTCACACATGCATGTACTGTCTTGAAGTGTTTTTCTATTTTTAAATATGGAAGTTTATTTAAAGTTGCAGAAGTGTACAGAAAGTGTATCTGTTTTGGCTGTAGACTGGTGTACAGAGTGTGTTAATTGGAAGTTGTATCTTGCCATAGCAGTTATTTGAAACTCCTGCTTACGGTCATATCACATTGGCTCTTGGAGCTTGCATACATGCATACAGTATCAGCCAAACTAATTATACTGAAAGGTATGTTAATTTAGGAATGTTGCAAAATATAGTCTCACTGGAGTTTAACTCTTCACTGGGGTGCTTTCAGATTTATGGAAGTCATGTAATTGAAATAGCGTATCTTTCTTAGGGAGAAAAAAGTCATTTTGTAAGTCCTGTGTCAGTGAAAATTCTTAATCTGTGATAGCTTTTTATCAAAATTATTTTTTATCTTTTTATCTTGATCACAGAAATGCCTTTAGAGACTAGAATCTGATGCATACAGTTCATATGAGTTTCATTGTCAAAACAGAAGTGCTTTCAGTCAATGGATAACATTACTTGTATTTCAACCATTAGTTCCTGGGCTGCTCTCCATGTAGTTTTAATGGTTATAGACAAGGAGATTAAAAAGTATTTTAGAAATACTAGAATATTGGGGGATTTCTGTGCTCACATTCCGGATCTTGTTTCCTTTAGTTACCTCTTTGGACATGGTATCTGGTTTCTCATTTTGGGGTTGTAATGCATTACAAAATCCTCTGTGAGTGGTTTTCTCTTAACGTTTACTTAATATACTTTTGAGCTTTATGTCCATATCCACAGTTACCTTGGCACACTTGACCAGACAAAACCTAAAAAAGAAAAAGAAAAAAAATATTTTTGATTAGGTGAATAATTCTTATTTGTACATGAGATAATCTAAGCTGCTGTGATTGATTGTTTTACGCCCTACTATCAACAGTCTTTAACAAACAGTTTCACTGCCCTTCACTTTTGATTACTTAGCTTTTTCCCCTGCTGTGCTGTAAAAGAATGTGGTTTTATTAAGGTGTTACGTGATTGTTGTAGCTGTTGGTACTATACAATAGAAAATGGTGGAGAAATGAAGACTTGCTGGAAGTTTAATCTGGTTGTGGCTGTTACTGCAATATTTAAGGTACCTGATCTCTTCTGATGTCTTTTTGAACAGTATTAATGGATGCTATGGGAATGACTGTGTCAGGGTCTTAGTAATGGGATGTAAACTTTCTTTCTGCCTGTCAGTTGGAAATTCGAATATAGTCCATATTGGTAAAAAAATCAAACCAAACAAGCAAAAACAACACCCCAAAAAGCTTTTAAATTGTAAACGTGGGGACAGAACTTACTGAATCCCTGAGCCGTTTTGAATGTTGAACCTAAGTTCATTAGACTTCCTTCTATTTTTAAAACATGCATGAAGAGTATTTCAGTCTTTCACCTCAGTCCTGTAACTAATTGAATTTTGGTTATTCTTACCGGCTTTCTAGCTCCAGGCATGTATCTGTTAACTGCCCCTTGAATCAGAAGCTGGGAACAGGACTGTGTTAATGGTTCAAGACATGCTGATTGCAAGGACTCCTTGGTTTTCTGTTTTAGAGGCAATGGCCTGTGGTTTTCCTTAGTGTGGGTTAGCATTGTACCCAAAATCTTACTTGGAAACACCAATGGATTTGTTTCTTGTAGATCATATATGTGCAAATGTTTTTAGAGTGGTTTTTAATTAGGTCTGTGAGATAGCTAAGTTTGGAGCAGTATTTTATTTTTCCCATGTAAGTCTATATATGGGTCCTATAAAGTTAGATCAGTTCTTCTTTGGTTGTTTGTGAGATTCTTCAACATAACAACAAAGAAATAAGTTCATAGAAAACTTAAATGGGAAAGTAACCGAGAATTCGGTTTCACACAAGAATTTACCTCCTATGTGGAAAATAGGCCTTTAAAATACTGCATTTGATTTTGCTAGCATTTCTGTAAGTTGTATTTGGACCTTAGGAAATAATAATTTTAATGTTCTGATAGGTAGTTTTTGAAGAATAATTTATATGAGTAACCTGTATTTCAGGCTTGGATTTTCTTGAATTCATTGCTCCAGTTAGGACTATCAGCAACTTCAACTACCAGATGATACTTCAGGTGCATTTTTCAGTATGACTTTGGCTGCAGCGTGAGAAGAGCTGCAAGCTCCACACTCCGTAGGTCATTATGGAGTGTGTTCTGGAGTTTGCTTCTGGTTCAACGTGCAGCGTAAAGATTACAGTAATGTAAACAGAGCTTGAAATCTGACGGTGCCTGGCAACTGGCTCCACCTTTATAGAGTGGAAAATCAGTAAGACCTTATCAGTGACCAGCTAGCTAATCTTTGTGTCAGGGAAAACATCTAGAAATGGGTTATTGTACTTCATAGGTATTTTAACATGCATATTGTGCTACTACTTATGTTCTGTGGGAATAGATACTGTACTTCTTCTGTGCCCAAAAAAAACTCACAAAGAGTATTTTGAATTTGTGCTTGAAGTCAAGAGTGGTTATTGAGCTTGAATATATGTCAGTATTGACACTGCAATGTACCATTGTAGTCAAAACCTTCTGGGTACTCATGAAAATACTTGGTTTTTAGTTACTCAGTATAAGCTACTGAGTTGGAAACAGAAGTGTAACTAGTCGACTACTTAAGCTCTGAATTGTGCTAAATATGTTGGGTTTATTACTTGAAATGCTATGCAAAGTGTTGTCTATCTCAGGTCAAAGCGCTTATCCAAAAGCTTTGTATCAAAGTTGAAGTTCTTACCAAGGTCTGAAGTGTTCACCCATTTTTTTTGCCAATAAGCTTTCAGTGTGAAATAGGATCCTCCTTTCTGTTTTCTTCTCCTGTCCTCTATACCCAATGGAAAGGCCATATCTTGTGTACACAATGGAGTGGCAGGGGAAAATCTGATTAGTCACAGTGTGGGGGGAGTAAAGCCATGCACATTTCCATTTCAAAATGATTAGTCCCAATATTTGGTTTGTAACATTGTCAAATTCTAAGTGTCAGTTTGAGTTAGGGGATAGTATTTGAAACACAAGCCTTTAGTTGTTTTTTCTTCTGGGTTAAGAAGGGCATTTGTCGTTTATATACCCACAAATATTTCCATGTTATCATGGTATAAGTACAACAGAAATAATTATCTAACTATGCCCAGTGTTTTCTCAGGCAAATATATTACTAGTGACTTCTTCACTGAATGTACTGATTAAGCAAACAGCCGTAGGGAAGTCTTAAAATGAATTCCATGAGTCTGTGCAGTGTATTTATGCTGAGTCCAAAAAGTCCTGAAATGAAAACACTGTCTTGTCTTATAATTATGCTATTTTAGGGACAGATTATTCAAATATGCGCTATACAGTCATAAATAGTAGGGGTGCTCTTGTTTCAAGGGGCTGTGACGTTCTTGAGTGAAGGATCTGAGAAAATGGAGGGACACATTCAGCTGAATATTTAAGGTCCAGCGTGGATCCCTCAGAGGCTGCAGAGTAACAAGTGCTGCTGAGGCCACAAGTGTGGTGACTTGTCCAGGGACAATGGTGTCTGCTTGGTTATCCATGGGATTTTCCTGCTGTGGTGTGCTCTTAGACAGCTCCTTAAGCCCCAAGCTCTGTGGGATGTTTGGGTTATGTAGATGGGCTACTGCAGAGTTGGAGAACTGCCCCAGTGTGTGCAGGGCTGGGCACTTGGCTTGTGTTTACTATTCCTGACTCTGTAGGGTCTTCAGTAGTTCTTTAGAGGTCTTTCCTGCATTTGCACATCAGGATTTATTTGGATACTTAGAAAAACTTACTGTGTTGTTGGTGCTAAAAATTGAAATATTGGCTGTACATTAAAAAAGTATTTATTTTCTCAAGAGTATTTGGTAATCTCTAATAGGATTCTTGTTTCCTAATCCATTATAAACAGATGTTCTTCCCTTTTGTGGTGGGGGAGGGCAGCCTAAATTCAGTAAGATGATAGCAGTAGGGAGTGTTGTGTTGGAGAAGTTCATGTTCTTAGGAGAAGTGGGAAAATGTGACCTTTTTGGCCTACGTAACTCGTCATAAGGTGTATGGTTAACTTCCCATACCAGAGGAAGCAACAACAGGGCTTGGTATGGCTCTGATGGCCTTTTTGTCTCCCCACCCCCACACATACAGAGTACTGATATGCTGAAAATAGAAATTGAGAAAAAGTAGGCAGTTTGTTTGATTTGTAGTTCCCAAGGCTTTTTCCAGCAAGTACTGCACTGCAGAGCAGCCTTCTGTCTTCCTCACATTTGCCTTTTGCATTTGACTTTTTCTTAGGAACTTAATTATAAAATATTCCCCCACCCCTCCTAAAAAGGCAGTAATTAGTTTTCAACTTGTGATCCTTTGGGACTGTATGGGCAGTTCCTTGCCTAGTTTGAATGGGGTCCAGTAACAGTGTCTTCCCCTCTGCCCCACTGGGTCAGCAATCACTTTAACAGATGGCCCCCTTCTCTGTATCCAGCTTAAAAATGTTCTTGTAAATATTAAATGGACCCATTCCAGTTATTTACACTCTGGGCTGGTGACTGTTTCTTAGGATGTATCCAGATGGGAGATAGAATGAGCAAGGTGCTTGGAGACTTGTTAATACACTTCAGAACATATGGTCAAGCGTTTGGACATGGCTCTGGGAGGCGAGTTTGTTCGGCTGAAATAACATCCACTGCCCTTTCCTGCAAACCTCCTTGTGTCTTTTTCTTTAGACAGCCATGGTGCCCTTGCAGTGGCATTAATGACTTAGTTATATTCACCATGAATTCAATAATGCAAAAATTACTAAGAAGTTACTTGTGGCTGAAGAGACGCTGCTCAATTTTTCAAGTTAATTAAAAGGAAGTAATAACCTTAAATTATAACCAGAAGCAGTAGCATAGTGAAACAGGACAGATTGTGAAATTTGAGCAATGATGTCAGTTTTTCTATTAGTTAAATTACGGCAGTGGTGACATAACTTTGACAAAGGACTGATCTGGCACATGTTGCTATAAAAAGGTATATAAAAACATATTTAAAAGTAAAAAAAACCAAAAAACCAAAACAAAGAATATGTACACAGATGCTTTCAGCTTCATTGAAAATATAAAAGGCGTAAATTATGTAATCTAGAGATTTATTGTTTTTTATAGAAAGTAACAATTGGAATGACTGTGGCTGTAAAGCTCTAGAAGTAACTTTGAGGTGCTACTTGACAATGTGGTATCAATTAATTAGTTATTGTAATTTGCATGGAATCAGGATAGTACCTGGGGCTAATTCTACCAATTATTGTTTGTCTGAACAAATTCCAAGACTTGTAATAAATACGTAGTTCATGTTCATTTTGGATGATTGCCTTCCCCAGAATTACTTCTGGGAGAAGGCCAGATCATGTTAACCCTCTCATCACAGGATGCTTGTTTAATAACTTTTTCATGTCACTTGACCCAGGATTGTTCCTACATGTTATTTGAAACAAATGTTCCTTTGCCCATGAATGCCTTCACATGAATTAATTTCTCAGCACAGTGTTAGGTGACGGGGTACTGGCTTTTCCTGTAAACCTGGACTCCTGAAATAATTTTTTTGGTGGGTATTAGATCTTGAAACCAAGCTTAAAGGCATGGCTATCTGACAAAAGAACTTGTGTTTCCTTCAGAATTGAAATTAAGTTGTGGAAAGTGATTGGCCATTGCATACAGGATAAACCCCTCTGTTAATAACCCAGCTATGTAAGAATGGAAATTCCTGGAGTGTAATCTCATATGAGAGAACTAAATGCACTTGCATTTTGATTGGGTTTTGCTCTCTGGATAATCTAGGCTGGATTAATATTCCTAAAGCAGGGAGCATTTATCTAGGAAGTATAAGGAAGGTATGCAGGTTTACAGAAACAATGTTGATGGCTTGAATGAAGAACATGTTTCATCTGCATCAGATACAGTGCTATAGAAGCACTCTGGGGTTATTTTTTCCTATGCTCATGTAGTTTATTGTGGTTTGTTTATTGCTGGTAGTGCAATGGTAAATCCACCCTAGAACTGCCCAGGAAAGTGCTGAGTTTCAAATGAGGGGATCTGTCATTTCAGTTGTTTGAATACCAATGGTAACATTAAAGTTTTCATTTTTGTGGTTATTTGCAGTCAGTAAATGTCTCTATCTTGGGAAGGTGTGTAAGGAATAGCAAGGAGCCAGTGGTTGAGAGTTACTGAGATACCTTCTCCTTTAGAATGACTAGTGGTTTACACAAGTCATTCTAGTGGTAGTGTTGTTTTTTGGTTTTTTTCCTTCCTGCATGATGAGGGCACCTTTTAAGTCACTTGCATTATCAGTAATATTAAGATTGTCTTTCTAGCTGTAAACTTAGTTTGGTTTGCAATAATGTGAGATTTATGTTCTGCACTTAAAGTTGTGCTAGCATTGTAGTTTTAAACAGGCAGGAGATGCCTTTTAAATATAAATGTGATATTTCTGCAGCATGTATTTTCCTAGTTTGAACTTCTGACTGCATTTATTTTCTCTGTTAAAAAAAAAATCAACCATGCCTTAAAAGTACTTTAAACAAAATCAAGCAGTCAGAAAAATATTGCATAGGCTTTTTTTCTTTCTTCTTTATGATTGAATTAAAATTGAGAAGTTTTGCCTTGTTCTTTGTATTTGTTTTTTCTCCCTCCTGTGTGAATGATGGATGTTTGAATTTGCCATTAGTGAAGTAGAGCTAGATTTGTTAGTGGTGTGGTGGCAGTGGAAGCAGAAGGTGCTGGTGGTGTTCAGCGAAAGGGCTGCACAGGACAGGGTGAAGGAACGTGGGGAGCTGCCAGGACAGATCCTGTGCAGGGAGCTTTGGCTTGGTGACTGCATTCTGTGCTTTGGGGCACCACAGAAGCACCAATCAATAGTGGGTTGAGATAGTTCTGACTGTGCCTGATTAGGCTGTTGGCAGCTAAATGCTACATTTTTAATCTTGTGAGGTAGATTGACTGCTGGATCTAATTTTGCTTTTCTGTTTCTAGAAAAATCTGTTGTTAAAGTCAATGACTGGCCTTGCTTAGCTATGAGTAAATTGCTTGGGGTGTTTGTAGCTGGCAACAATAATTTTTATTTTCTCTGATAGAAAGCACTTGTTTTCAACTGGAACTAAATTCTTACTATGTAAATTGCATTTTGCTTGCTCTACCTTTTAACTTCCAGAACAGGACCTTTTAATTTACTCAGTAGTAGTTGCAGTCTTGCTGTATTTAAAAATCAGTTTTGTAGGAAGTAACTTCAAACACTTTGGATCACTTGTTAAGAAATTAAAAAAAAAAAATCTTCAAAGATATTTCTACTTCATGAACTACTGTAGACAGTTACAAAACTTGGTCAATAATTTTCCCTCTATCTGAGGAGCAGACTTTGATGTTTCAATGTTCCTTTTTTAAATTTGCACGTTATTCTGAGTTTCCTGGATATGCTTACAGTGTAGAGGTTAGTATGAAGCTGACCAAAACATAATACCTAAAATCTGTCTTTACTATCCTAGCCCTTCAAGCAATGTAATTATGTTGCTCCCAAGTGATAAGCCAAGGCAATTTACAGATTATTGGAATGCTTGAAAACACTGACCTTTCAGGTCACCCAGAGCACTCCTATTATGCAGAGATTGCTGTGGCACTGTTGTAATGTGCTGGCCTGTCACATGCTGACTAACTTGCAGAAAGCTTTGATGCAGCTGTTTTAAAAATGCTTTTGCTGACTGATAGGCACTTAGGCTACTGCCTGTGAACAAAGCCGGCTCTCATTCCATGCTTTTAGCCCCCATTTTCTATAACAACACTCCTTCCCTGCTGACTACACACACAGTTCTTATCTGGGCCCAGTTGTTGACTTGTCTCCATTTAAATTGTATTTGTGTTAATTTTCACTTCAAAAATAGCCATGTGTGTGAGAGAGATGCTGTTTGTGGGGTTTATTCAGAGCTGTTGCAAACAAGCAGCCTTGAGAAGTTCATGCGGTGGCTTTAAAGAGTGGGTGGATTAGGGAGAAGAAAGTATGACTGGGCAGAGCAGGGGATAGAAGGGATTAAAAAACAATGCTCCTTTATTGATGACAAGTACAGTGGAAAGTAGTTTACTGCAATGTAGCATATATTCTATAGTTTGAGCTCTGATGTATTTTCTTGAATTGGTGTGAAGAATAAGAAGGATTTCACAAATGTTTCCTTTTAGTGTCTGATGCTTAATGGACATCATACATGGTAATTATGTCAGTACCTTCTATCCTGTGTATCAGACACAGGACTAGAGCATGAATAGAGATTAGGCTGACTTGATTTTTTATTTACTATCTTTACTTTCATTTAGTTTTATTAATAGTTGTTAGATTAGGTAGTGCCTGAATCGCAGAGATCATGGAAAGAGGAGAAATAAGTACAAAAGAATAAGATCTTTAATTCCAGTAGTCTGGTGTGACTGTTAAAAGAACAAATTGGGTTTTTTTTCTTCTGCAAAACACAGAATCCATATTCTTTCTAAAAATAAGGTGCTGAGTGTTTGGGAGAAGTAGACATCTAATTCAAGTAAGAATCTACATAATAAGCATGATAGCCTGTTACCTATGAAGGGCAAGTTTAGCAATTTACAATTTAATCTTTGTTTCCAGGGAATATGTTTATGTTTAATATAGTCTATAAGTTGTCTGTATCTCACATTCTAAGCCTGTTAGAGTTCAGTGCATTTGGATCAAAAACTAACCATCTCTGTTCTATTCTGCTGAGAAGTGGAAAATAGAGGTAACATCTGATTGATACTCTATGTATCATGTATGGCACTTTATATAATCCTGAGCTTCTGTTGTACAGCATGGCAGCATTGTCTCCTTGTTTGGGGAAGTGTGACATCAGGAGTTCACTATTTACTGCAGTTTCAGTAACTGCAAAATATGCACAACCTGTGCCTAAAATATCTTGATTTTAGTAGTATGCAGATGCAGTAGTGTTGTGTATGCAAGGGTATGCACTGGTGTACTTAAAACTGCCTTTGCTCTTTGACTACCTACTATACAGTGACAATGCACTAAAACATGAATTTCAAGTTGTAAAATAATGTGATATATTTTTCCTGCTATAGCAATGCAATGAAGAGAATAGAATGAGTAATAATTTTACAGCAGGAAACTAACTGAACGATGTAGTTACTTAGTGAGTGTTTTTGGATATGAACTCTGTACTTGTGGTGGTGATTGGTAGGACAAAAATATTTGGGTTTGTATTTATTTTCTTATGTACTTCATAGTTACACCTTAACTTTCCTAGAAGAAAACAGTTTCCACAGCTCAGTTCAACATGTGTTAATCTGGATCAATTTAAATGGCACAGTGAGGCAAAAAGGATGCATAGCTTACATGTGTTGATAACATTATAGTATCTTTGAGAGGATTACATTTCAGAAGAAGTTACTTCTGAAGGTGAAGCTACAAAAATGAGTGGAAAAGATGCAACTAAATCAAAATATTGCTACAAGTGGTACAGATTTAGATATTGTCACTGCACTTAATTTTCTCCTGCAAATCATTAGAAGTTGCATGACTGTGAAGATATGGCTATTATCAGTCAATCTTTGAAAGCATTCTGGCAGTAAATTTTGTTTTGCTGTTCAATTCTCACTTGAATGATAAAATTGTACTACAGCTATCTTGGCTGGAACTACTCTTCCATGTCTCACCTTTCTGATGAAGTTTTTCACTGTTTTTTATCCTCATTTATTTAGTCTTCAGGATTTTTTTTCCCAAAGAATACTCTAGATTGAATGGTTTCTCTGCAAGCTGTGGTCTCCTGATAGGTTTTTCCATTGAACTGACTCATCAAACAGATTTGTCTGTCCTGAAGCTAAACTCTTCTGGTTTCTTACTCATTTAAGAGGATGTTCCTTGGAAAAGACTGTGGCTTGCTGAATATGCAGGTTTGTAGATAATTCAGTTGCTTTCTTCCACAATATCTCATTCTCAGTGACAGGCAACTTGATAGTTTTTTGGTCACCAGTTGAATGAACTGAAGCTATAATCTGGGATAAACAGGTAATTCACCAAAATTGTACAGTCTTTTCAGCTGTTAACCAAGTGCTTACCGAGTTTCTTCTCCAGCTGGTTGGATAAACAACTCGAATGTCATTCATACTTTTCCATTTCAAAAAATGTGCTGAGTAAACGAAAAAGACATCTGCCCATTAAGCACAGATGGGAAATACTTGCTAAGAGGTGGATTTGATGGGTAGCATCTCTCAGTAATTATGTATAGACTTTTATTTTTAGTCTTTGTGTTCAGAGTTCCTCTTCTGAAATACTCTACATGCTTCTCATCTTCACCATAGCTTGGCTTGCAATCAGGGATTAATCTTGATGAAATGATGATGACTGAGGGAGAGAGCAGCTTCTCAAGCTGCTCTGCTTGAGTTACTGCATTAGCTGATTCATTTCAAAGTTGAATTGAAGCCATGACATCCACTATTGCATTGTGGACACATCTTGGTGTAGTGATTAGTTTGGGATTCTTCACTTGCTGTGTTTTATCTGTGCAATGTACTTGAACATAATTAATTTTTCTGTTTCCGTTTCTAAAAGGTACCAAAGTGACTGCTATAGTAAATAATTTATGATGTGTCTCTGTATTAGGTACCTAGGACTGAGAGTAAAGGTAGTTCTCCAGGCCTGCACAGACAGGGAGACCACCAGCAGTTTAGCTGTAAAGGCAATTCTGAAAATGCCATGACATTCTCCTATTCAACCAGTCCACAGAAAGCTTTTGGTATTACCATGCTGGCATGTCTAGATTATCATTGTCGGATATACATGATGGCTGTATTTACTGGGCTTTATTTGTAGCTTTCTTTGATACCTCAATTTTTTATGTTTTGTTAGTGAATGCTTGTAAAGTATGCAACATTTTTCTTCCTCTTCTCAGTATTGAAAACAAATCCATGAAAGTAATGGACATGCATTTAAATAAGAGCATTACTTTTGGT
Organism: Parus major; assembly: GCF_001522545.3. NCBI lineage: Eukaryota > Metazoa > Chordata > Aves > Passeriformes > Paridae > Parus > Parus major. The sequence goes on along the minus strand of NC_031779.1, from coordinate 5,456,578 downwards.
CATGTTGAATGATGTTTTTTGTGGACTGGTGTAAATGATTTAGGCTAAATGTTCTTTTAACTTGCACTGGAGTAGACTAATTTGTTTGACGGTAGGGAAAAGACCCTCTAAAATGTATTATGGAACAAATGTAAAGTTTACTAAAAAGTAAAAATGCTTTGCAATTTAACTTTACCATTCTATCTGCCTTGTTTAGGCTGAGTTCCAAGTGCAAGCTTCAGATACTACAGTTCTGTGTGTTTTGATGCTTATCTCTTGCTTACAAGAGAAGCTCAGATTTCACCATGTAAGAAGTGTGTATCCAGTGCTAATAGCAGTAGCAAAAGAAAAACCAAACTGAAAATGCACTTGTATTGTATCCTAAAAATAAAGAAAACCTAAAATACTGATTTTGAAAATTATTTCAAAGTAGTACTGATGTTTGCATTTAATAGTACAGATGAAATCATGTGTTCTATATAGGTATGGGGGGCTGTAGGTTATTTGAAATAATGATGTTAATCTATTCCATACCTAATGCTTTACGAACAGCCTTCCCTCCAGTTTGGAGAGAGGAGCTGAAACTTTACACCTCTGTGAAGTGTCACTGCCACTGGTCTCAATACTTAAATCTGTAAAGTATGTGCGTCAATAATCTGCACTATTGTTATGGTAAAGCATGCCTTGCCTTTGATCTTTTAAGGGTAAACATGACTTGGAAGCACTGACTCCTAAGCTGACAATGCACTGTCAAGGAAAATGTTACCAGTCTGATAAATGCATGCAAACTGATAATTGGTACGTGCTTGTGGAACCTTAGTGTGTTCAATTTGCCAGAAGTGGGCAGCTAAAATCCTTAGTTTACTGTGTAGTTGCAAGATGTAAAGCAGACATGGAATGGGAAAAGAGCTTTTAAGCACTTTTTTTCCCCTGTATCACCTTGTAATAACTTAGTTCCTATTAAAAAGGTCATGAAGCAATCATAAAAATATGTTGCTGTTTTATCCAAGGCCCATGTTGTCACAAAACTTGCCTTTCACATCCTCTACTTGTAGATGTCAATATACACCTCATGATTGGGGTGCTGGTGGTAACATCCAAGGGCAAGAGTGTGGTACAAGTGAAGTTCTTCTCTTCAGAGAATTTGTTTAGCTGTGAAATTAAATGACATTGTTTTATGTGCACCTTCCCTCATGAATCAAGGTGCTGACTCACCTCAGGCAAGAGTAGAGAAGCTCTTCTGCCATTGATTTCCTTTTTTTTTTTGTGGAACAGATTGGAGTTAATGCACAACAATGTGAATGAATATTTGCAGAGGCGGAAAATACAGCTAAATGGGGTTTCTGTTCCTGCTTCTTTTTCAACTTTGTCACTCTTGAAGTGAATTTGTTCTCTTTTGTCAATTAAAGTCTTAACTTGCTCTAGAATGTAAAACTTAAGGTAACAAATGGGGCAAGACTTCAATGTCTACACTAGTTTTTTCTCTTGGTCTGTAACCTGTTTGTTATTTTCCTATAATTTATTGCATTCAGAATGCTGAAGATCCATTGAGCTGCTTTCTGTAGCACAAGGAGTGCTGGGGCTATCCAGGGATGAGGTAAAGGTTGTATAAACTTGACTGTTTTCAGGTTGCAAACTGGAGTGTCAGGTTATAGTTTTGCAGCTTTTCCTTCTTGCACTTTTTGATGTGAAGTATAATCTGAACAACTTCAAAAAAAAAAATAGAGAAATTTGTTCTTCTTTAAGGGCTTTGGGTTTGCCAACTCCATTTTTAAATATGGTTCAAGGTAGCTAGGAGATGCAATTCTGTAAAGCCCAATGCATATTTTAAAATAGCTTTTCTATTAAATAGATAATTTCTGCCTGCATAGTTGACTTGCATACTTGGGAATGTGCATTCCAGAGTGGTGATGAATGGACATAATGCAGTTTTGGTCAAGAACATAATCTTGTATCATGGATGTACTTGCAGTTGTGGGAATAGAAGTTAGTGGCATGTGGGTAAAGCTGTTGGTGAGGCAGCATGTTCCACTGAAATTAGTTTAAATTGCTGATGTAAATACAAAAGTATCTTTTTGACCATTTTTATAGTTAACCTTTGGCCTTCTGGGTGTGGCTCTTTTTTTCCCCTTTGAAGGGACTGTGTTTTTAGGTCTGAATGGGCTTTCTGTCACCTTAAAACTGAATTGGGGGAGTGGAAGGTCAAGTTGAAACTGCAAAAATCAGGCCTTGAAGCTATTTGATCTGAAATATTGTAATTTTAAGTAATTTAAGCTTTCTGGATTTGCATACTGGGTTTTATGTAAAATTCAGTGTTAGTTCATCTACAGTGGTGGAAATGATTGTAAGTCTACCAAATAGATTTTCATGAGAAGAATTGCTTTTGAAGTGTGCTGTTCTTCATGGTATGCATAAGGCAACTTGCTGCTAGGAAGTTCTAATCTGGTCAACAATTATTGCTCTTGAACATGTTAGTGAATTCCCTTGTTCCATTCCTCTGCTTTGATGTGCAAACAGGATAGAAAGCAATCCCAGCTGCATGTCTGTAGGGTGGGATGGGAAATGATGTGATGGTTGTGTAAATCAGAATACCTGCAGAGGCCAGATTGAAGCCTGTGTACAGCCTCTTGTCCAGTAATTACTGTGCCATTTTTTTCCAGTGACTGTGGCCAGTGTCTGTTCTGCCCTTGCTTCATGAGGGGTGGGAAGGAGACTGGGTGTTGGCTTCTGACTCAGTGAGTGAGAAATGGCTGGGATAATTTTTCAGCCTGGGGTTCATAGGAATTTGGAGCTATTTGGAGCTAGACTGCGGTAGGGATGCAGTCTACAAAAGAGAAAATCCAACCCCCAAAAAACAAGAACATGGTGTTTCTAAAAAGTGCTTTCCTTAAGTTGGTATGTAGTGATTTGTATCCAGCTTTTCTGGAGGGGTCTGGTTGTGAACAACTGGTATAGTGACAGGCAGTGGTGGGACTGCTGCCAGTAGTAAATCAAAGAGGAGAATTGTGATCAGGGCAGCTGATGGTGCTGGGCAGCGTCTCAGGCCTGCTTTTAGTGCCTCTTGTCCAGTCTTGGCTCCCTGATGGAGCTGGTTTCATTGCTGCTCTTCAAGAACATGATTTATGATTGAAATAAGATGATGTTTTGGGTGGCAGGGTCATCCTTGCTGCTGTGTGTCCTTTTAAGGAAAGGGAAGAAAGCGTGGACATGTCTTACTGGTTCTTTCTGCTTGCAGATTCTTCTGGAGCTGCTGTTATATTCTCTTGTGCTTGTTAGTGGCCTTGGCTCCTAAAGAGAAGGGAATAGACCACTTAAAAAAGGAAAATATTAATAAATTGTAAGGTAGAAAAATGTGTATGTGTTTTCTATGAAGCATGCTTGTAAGTGTTTGGTAAAAATGAGGTTTCTTTTGCCTTCTAAAATGAAACATCCACATTTTGCAAATACCTTAATAGCATAGTCAGGATTAAGAGTAAAAAAAAATTCCACTCTAACTGGCTGTGAATAAGCAATTGTGTTACCCATGAAAGCAGCAGAGAGAGTTATCATCAAAGTCTCTGCAGGTATGTTGTTATATGGGCAGTATTTCTGTGTTCATAGTCAATGAATAACCCACCTGAGAAGTTTCTTGTTTTTATTTTGCTAGCTTCTCTTCTTGGTTGGTCCTTTTCCATCTCAAGAAAGCCATCATCAGTGCCAGACCTTACTCCTTGTTACAGTTCAGAGTAGCTTTTTGAGTAGAGGAGATCCTCAGTGCTGAGAATGAAAGTAGTCTTAAGCTTTAGGCTGTTGCTGCTCCTTAACTCTTCCTATTGCAGAGTAATGGCTTCGAGGTGCTGTTTTAAGGAGATATTCAATGCACTCTGGTGTACTTGGGCTGACAGCAGACTTTGCTCCAAGTCCCCCTGGCTGCTGTGCCTTGCCTCAACCTCTTCACTTGGTTGACACAACTGAATTGCTTTTCCTTACACCCCATTCACCCCTTTGCACCACTCTTTGGAAACTGAACCTTCACAATCACTTTGATTTTTCATAGCAGTAGTATAAAGGTATAAGGGATACAAAGGACTGAAGAAAATGAATTGGACAGCTGACTGAACTGTAGGAAGATGCTTCTTGGGATATGAAAGTTCTTCTGCAGGTCTGTGGGCTGCTGAATGCAATGGAACAGCTTAGCTTGAAAAAGCAAAGGACGTTTTCCCCACATCTCTTCTCCTGCATTATATTGTTCAGAGTTTAAACACTGGTTTCACTGACTAATACATCTCAGTGTTTTTTTCATTCTACACCTTCAACTTATTACCAGGTTTTGAGTTCTGTCAGAGCTATGTTACTCAGTTTTGAGACTGAATGCAAGGGCAATTGTAGCATGCATTTTTTTTTTTCTGTAACACCTACTGATAATTAATGTGTTAGCTTTAGAAACAGTTTTTTCAGCAGGAAAATCTTGTAACAGACCAATGTGCATATAAGCAAGGAGAGACTAACACTTCACTACTGTCTCTCAAAGTGTAGTAGATTGTCTGCTTAAGCAGATTCTTCTTCAAGGTAGGTGTTTTAAAAAATGGGAAATTCACATTTCATGGTGAAATAATATGAAAGCTAGATGCTCCTTTTTGCTGAGGACAAATTAGGTGTTTTCTCCTTTCCACACTTGCCTGATAAGAAGGTTTAGGTATGTTTACCTTGCTGATAGCTGAATAAGCCTTTTGAATGCTGTGGTGATCTTTGTTAGCTCGTCCTCCTAATCCAAGTCTCATATCCATCTCCTGCCAGGGGGGTATGGCTGCTCTAGTTCTCATTCTCTTCTCTCCCAGTGACTTCCTGGACTTGTTTCCCTTCCTCTCTCAATTCACAAACACTGCATTTGAAAGTAAAACAGAACCCTGCTGTGTTCCCTGTAACAGTGCTTTTTTAAACCAAACTATTTCTTAACATTGTGTCCTTACTCCAAAGTCACTAACAACTTTTAACACAAGAAGTTACTCTTTTTCAAGAAGCTGTAAGACTTAACATTATTTACCCTCTCTTCCTTTTTGAACTCCTGTATTTCTGTATCCTTGATTTGAGACTTGCTTTCTTTGGATGTGTGAAGTTAATGTGAGCTCAGTTTTACTGTGTTCTGAAGATGCTCTAGTGGCCATGTGACTGCTAAAATTGAATCTTCTTAACTGACAGTTACTCAGGTTGAGGGTGGGAAGATGCCATCTGGGTGTGTGGTTGTTCGGGGTAGAGAAGGACACTTTTCCTGAAATTTCTTACTGAGATTGGTTGGTTGAGATTCAGAGGAAGAAATTCTGTACCTACAAGCAGGGCAGGGGTGAAAGGCTTACTGCCCAGTGACATATTTCTTCATACTGAGATTCAAGGGATAAAACATCAGGGAAACAAACTCCCACTCTGCCGATCATGCTACTTCAAAAATAGTTGTAAACTGCTTCCATGAGGCAAAATGTAGTGTGTGTGTGCGTGTTCAGAACACCCGCATTTCAAATGTTAATTTTATAAGAATTTGGTAAGTTAACTGTAGGATGTATAGTTTTGCTGTGGCTATGTTGGCTGTAAAAAGCAAAAACAAAACAAGCAGCACCCTTCTCCCCCCCAATTTTTAGATAAATTAACCTATGTAGGCCACACTTTTATTGTTACAATGGAACATGTCAAGGCCTTTATTGTGCACCTGTAACTGTAATTGTAATGCAAGCCTCTTAAACATTTATTCATACTTGTAACCTCTGATCCTGGAAAATCAACCCACCTCTGTCTTGGTGAGATACTGTTGCCTGTCCTGAGGCACTCATTTGACAGATCTTCTGAGTAAAATGATCTAAAATTTATATGGTGCTGTGCTTGGTAACTGGATTATGATTCTCTTGATTAAAAAAAAGGTGAGAAGCAGTCTATCTTCAGGTGAAGTGCTTGAATGCTTTGATTGCTGCTCTGATGTCTACATTCATGTCGGTGATTTCTTGGTGGATGTGTCTATTACTTGTGTGCATTTTGGTTTTGTATTTTTTAAATAAGAAGCCACAGTCAGAGAAGATATATTTAGGCTTACATAAAGCTAATACAGTATCATTTCACTTTCTTTGATACTGATACTGTGTTTTTCTACTCCCCCAAGGGAAAAACCGAACTGGAATAATTCCAGCTGATGTTCTTTATGAGAGTAGAGGTGGAGGTTGTGTCTGCAGTTGGATGATTTGATTTGCTTTCAGAAATGTGCTGGAAATGTGGCTTACATAGAATCACACAGTAATTAAGGTTGGAAGGGACTCTAGGGATCAGCTAGTCCAAGTCTTATGCTCAAAACAGTTCTCACCAAATCTGATTTACAGAAAAATTGCAGAACAGTGAGCTCAGATCAACACAGCTCAACAGAGCTCTGGAGATCATCTAGTCTAGCCCCATAGTCAGAGCTAGGGCAGCTACAGGGCTGCCCAGGATCTCATTCAGATCAGTTCTGATCACCTCCAAGGATGATATCCCATGGCCTTCCTGGGCAGTCTGCACCACCATTTGACCACCACTGTGGTTTTAAAACAAACCCCCCAGGTAGGTATTATGTGACTGGAATTTGCTGCTCTGTGCTCTTGCTGGGAAACTGGTCCCAGCTGTGCACACTTCTGAGCTCCACTGGTGCACTTCAGTAGGGTTTATTTTATTTGGTGGGAGGCTGCAGTTTCCAAACTGTAGCAGGAGCAGTTGCTGTCATTGGACTTGAGATGAACTGGTGGGGATACAGGTAACAATGGCCAAATAAATGTGTGTAACACTTGCACAAGATATGAGGGAGGGGATATTTTTGACAATGGAAATTATTAGGAGGGCAGTGTGTACTGCCTAAGCTGCTTTTATTGTGGTAAAATAATTGCTTTTAAATCCCAAGATTTAAACAATTGAAATATTACATGAGTTCCTTGAAGATCTTGGTTTTGAAATGACAAAAAAATAAATCTAATTTGAGGTAAATAATGAGAGGATAAATCCTTTCAATTACATGTTAAAATTTATGCTCTAAATTAGGAATCTCTAGGTCCTAATAATACTGACCTAGGTCAGTATGGTAGAGAAATTACATAACGCAAAAGCAAAGTGCAAGTGGTCTGTGCTTCTCTGTGGCAACATCCCTTTCTGGGGGGAGAAATGTGGCTTGCCTCTTTGCTTTTTTAGCCTCTCTTGTTCTGTGTGATTTTGCTATCTTTTGCTAGTGTACTGGCCTGGAGTAGTGATCTGTGAAACACTGCTGCCAGCACTTCAGAGTTTGTGATCCTACGTGGTTTCACTGCCAGCTGGAAAGCAAAATGGAAAGAAGCAAAATAGACAAGGAACCCAAATTCCGAAGCAAAGTTTTCCCACACCTTAGCCATCAGGACCTAGCAAGCTTTGCTTAGCTGCAGGCTGATAATGTTACCTGGGTGTTTGAGTGGTATTCTTCATCTGAAGTAACTTGACCTGGGATCATGTGAGATGCATCTGTATGCAGGTCTTGCACTCTGGTTTGTTTTGCCTTATTCCTGACTGTCAGCCTTCTGCCTTTCATGGATAATGTGATTTACTAGGCCTGTGTCATAAACACTTCTATAAATACTCAGATTTAACTGGATCTGTAATCCAGTATTTAATTATTTAACTAAAATGCAGCATCCCTCCAAATTTGTGCATACTGTTCTTGATTGGGGCTTTTTTGGGAGAGAGGTCTAACATTTTTTTGCATTGAGCAGCAGTACCACCAAGCGAAAGGTTTTATGATCCTGTCTGTGATGTGTGAAGCTCAGACTTGAGAGGCCATTCTGGAAAAGTGAGTCATGCTGAACAAGCTGGGTAGTACATAGATGTGGTGAGTTAAATACTGAGCTACTATTTTAGCTTGGAGAGAACAGCACCCAGAAGTTGAAGCAAAAATGTCCCTTGTAGAAAAATTTGTCAAGAAAACTAGGGAATGTTTTTAGATACACGCAGTATCTTTATGTTCAAAAGGTAGCCATTAACCTTTGGAATTCTAGATCAGGAGGCACTGGAAATTGTGTTTAGTAAGGTAGTCTCTTGCAGAGTGGATTGTGGTTTTGGAAGCACAAGGAGAATTGAGTGGAATGGTTAAACAGCCTAGTTGTTGTTAAAATGTGTATGTATATACTTAGTCCTATTTTTTCCTTTCAAGGTTGATTTTTATGATGTAAAGATGACTTGTATTGTTCAAACTGTCCATGTATTGTGTACTGTTGTAGAGACTTTGTACTTCCAGAGTGATCTAAATCACTCTGTAGCTTCATTTTACTGACATGAAGTGTTGAAATGTCTGTATTTTTTTAAAACTTGGATTGTGCATTGTTATCTGAAGAGCAGCTTTAATCATGGTTTTCCTCATACAGACTTTTCATGAGGTGGGCTGTTTAATATAGATGAATGTTTGGGAGGAGTGGAACTCTTCACTAGAGCTTGGAACCCAGGATATCAAATGGAAGGGAATTACAATGAGCACTGCTTTACTTTTCAGTGGTTAGTACATATGCTTTGGAGAATAAGGTTATTTCTGTTTCAAGAAATGGTTGATGTCACTTCTGTGGATGTACTCAGAAGGTGAGACTAAAGACTGGCTTCTCAGCTTCAGTGATTCTGTGAAGTTTTTTTTATACACATCTCTGAAGAGTCGTTTAGTGGGTGTTTCCTCCTGCATTTCCCACTGCTATATAAAAGAGATAATAAAATAGACAAACAACATGCATCTGATGCTCTGTGGCAGTCCCCGAGTCCTTAGTCTGATCTCTTGAATCTTGTCTCAAAAATATGTTCAGGTCCTTCTCCTTGGAAGGAATGATGATCAGTTGAAAAACTGAAGATACAGGCTGTTTGCAGAGTGTAGAACAGACATAGCAGGGCTGTGGGTGGGAGTGTAGCTGTAGCAGTGTGCAGCTTGCTGTGGTGACCCTGCGTTAGTGCTCTCCTCCTCCTGACTGCCTGCACTTGCTCCAGGAGTTGGCTTGCCAGTATTAGAAATACCTCTAAGGTTCCCTGTAGAGAGGCTGTGGTGCATTGTGTATGTGTTAGACTATGGAAGACAAAGCTCTCCTTTCAGCTGATAAAATCAGTCAGATAATGGGATTCTGACCTCATTGCACTAATTACTGGGGAACAACTGTTAAAAAATGGGTCCCCTGCCTCCAGTCAGCTGAAGGCTTTTATGATAAGACAATTGGAGGGAATCTGTTGGAATTTAAGGTGGCTGTAGTTTAACTAGGCAAGGACAAAGGTGAGTATCTGTAGGAAGTCATCCTGGTCAGTGTTCTAAACAACACTGCTGCATCTGAGTGCTGAAAGATGCTGTATGTAGGGAAATGACCTCTTCATTCCTTGTTCTGGGCTGGCTGAGGAAGATTCTGTTTTCTTATACTTCCTCAGGAAGTTGTGTGTTTTGGATATTGACTTTGATCATGTCGATTTTTTTTTTAAAGTGAATGATAAATATCACCTCCTAGATACATAACAAACTGCAGAAATTCTTATATGAGTTCAAAATCTGATAAGCAGATTTCAATTTTTAATTCTTGCTCCCACAAGTGCAATCAAAATGTATTGATTTTGCATTTAGCCTTTAGAACTTGAAGTTCAATAACATCCTACTGCTGAACTAGACTTCCCCAAGAATAATGGAAAATTAATTTTAGAAGCTAAATAGAAATGCAGCAAGATGGGTGAGGTGTGTGTATGTCTGGTGTGTCATTCTGAAGAATAACTTTCACTCTAAATATAAAATTACAGATAATGCTATCTGTAATATAGTTTTCTAGAGTACATAGAGAGTAAATGTAGTATTTTTTCCCTTTTTTGACACGGCCCAATACTAGTTTTTCCTTCTCATTTTTTGTGTCATGAATAAGAACACTGTCACAGTTGTTATGGTTTTACCAGGATACACAGGAATGTTTTTTGACATGAGCATTTTATTGTAAGTATGGGATACACAAGACTGCAAGCTTGAAGCAAAGCTGGTGTTCTGTACATGGGTGAGTTTGTGATCTGACCATTCCCTTCCTGTTGTTTGCTTGCTGTGGATGAAAGAGCTCACAGCTGGCAGACACCTTTCCTCTCCCCACTGTGTTCTGTGGAGAATAGGAGCAATATGCCCCCTGAGGTAGCAGAAGCAGTTGCTTCATTTAATTGTCTGTACGACAACTGTCAATGCTGATCTGCAAAAGCAGGCTACTAAAGACGCTAAATGCAACTTAGTGCTTCCCACAAGAGGTTCCTCTTGTGTAGTCCAGAGGAAAATCTGTTTTAGATGGATATCTAGATATTACATTCTCTGAAAATGGAATAATCTACTTTACCTTAATGAAAAAGGTACGGAAACGGATGGCAACTGTATTTAACACCTATATTTCTTTATCAAAAATTACTGTTACATTTTACTAAGAAGTAACGTGGTTAAAAACTCGTTTGACCTTTTGTCAAAATTTGATCACAATTGAGGAAACAATTCCTTGAAATCGATCTTGTCATTCAGAACACAATTCACTTCCTATGAAAAGAGTTGAGTTAAAAAGGGAGCAATAATTCCCCAACTAAATACCCCTAGACTTGGAAAGAAACATTGGGAAACTATTCTGGCTTGGATTTCAAGAATGTGTAGGAGCTCTGGCTTTAGTCTGAGCTGAGGTGTAGAAATCTAAAAAGTGTTAATCTGCAAGAAACCTGCCCTTGGGAACTTGCATTATTTTAAGGTAGAATACTAATTTCTGTGGCTGTTGTTTGAAGCTTTCCAAATGTGAACTGGAACTGTCTTCTCAAGCCTGTGGATGGCTTCCAGTGCTGCTGCTGGCAACAGCTTTTTCACCTGCACTGCAGGTAAACTGAGTAATGCTGTTTGCAGCATCACTGAATTGCTCAGTTCAGTAGTAGCCAGTGTTTTGTTAGGTTTTGTTCCTTTGGGATGCTTGAAAGAAAAGCATATGTGTGCATGTGCATGCATACCCATATGTGTATGAGAAGGTAAAAGTTGGATGAAAAAAGGCATGGTATTAAAAAAACCCTAAAAAAATCCCAAAACAAAACACCCAACCAAAACCAAAAAACAACCCTTGAGAAAAAGAAAAGAAATATGTTGAGAAGGGGAAGAAAAAAAATGTTATTTCAAGGACCCTTATAAGCCCACAAAAGGAGCTTTCTGAAAATGTATTTACTTTGAAATGTTTCTTTCTTAGGGCAATTCCAAAGATGGAGTTGAACAAAATTTGGTGTTTCCAAGATTTCAAGCAAATTATACTTCCATATTGATGAATTGCGATGTCATATATGACTCCATCTTTTAAACATTAATAAATCACCCAACCCACAAACACATACATGTCCCAAAGACATAAAGAGCTGGGAATACTAATTGTCTCTAAAAAGGTGTTTAGCATGAGCTTAAGCAAACTTTTCACTTTAATAAAGCAAAAGCATAAAATAAATCACTGGTGTAATAATGCCATCATTCTTTCTATTATTTTTATTCTTAATATATGTGCTTAATTCTGGGCTCCTCAGTACGAGAAAGACAAGGAGCTGCTGGAGAGGGTCTAGCATTGGCCAGATAAGATATGATAAAGGATCTGGAGCATTTCTTGTGAGGGAAAAACTGAACCTGTTTAGTCTGGAAAAGAGAAGACTGAGAGGGGAATCTCATTTATGCATATAAATAATCTCCAGGCAGGTGCCAAGGGAATAGTGCCAGATTCTTCAGTGGTGCCCAGTGACAGGCCGAGGAGCAGTGGCCACAAACTAAAACACAAGAACTTCCACCTCAGCATGAGGAAGAACTTCTTTCCATGGAGGATGGCAGAACACTGGGAGAGCTGCCCAGTGAGGGTGTGGGGTCTCCCTCTCTGGAGACATTCTGAACCCACTGGACACATACCTGTGTCACCTGCTCCAGGTGACCCTGCCTTGGCAAGGCTGTTGGACTGGGTGATATCCAGAAGTCCCTTACAGCCTTAAAAATTATGTGGTTCTGTGTGATTCTGTGTTGTAAAGTCATTGGTAATATAGGAGTTTGCAACGTTGTCCATGTGCATTTCAAAGGTATTAAAGGGTCTCTGTTAAATTCTAGACTGGGGCATCTTAGTATTCTCCTATATTCCTAGTTTCTGGGTGTTAGGCTGCATATATTTCTCAGTTCCTGCTGAGTCACCTTGAGATCCCTTAAATTAGTGCTGGATAGCATGAAAAATAGAACACTTTGAGTACAGCCTAAGAGCAGTGTCACAACAGGGACCTTGGCTCATGGTCCCATGATGATCACAGGCTCATTCTTCTGTCTCAGTTGTCAGTGCTCAGTGGGGTGAGTACCTTCACAGGTCTTCTTCAAACTTCACTTGGTCTTTTGTGAGTGAATACAGTTCTTTACAGTTCAGAAACTAACCCAAATAAGCAGTTTGTGTCAAAGCCAACACTCACCTCAGACTGCCTTTGAACTGTTTTCACTGTTCTTGATTGGACTGTTTGGGCATGCAGAAAGAATGAAAATAACATATTACTTACTTTGCTGTGTAACTAATGGATATTTGATGTTTCCAAGTCTTGTGCATTTGAAATGGTGTATCAGTAAAATCTAGGGGAGGTGGTAGCAATAGTGTGAGCAAAGAAATGGAGAACGAAGTGGAATGACTGAGTTCCTGCAGAAAAGAGAAAAGCTTTAAAAATGACAGCCTCAGTCTGACTGGGCAGTGAGTGCCATGTCCAGGTTTAGAAAGGCTGGTGAGTTTGTGAGGTTGGTTTGGTTTTTTTTACATTTGTCTTGGGTTTTTTTGTGAAGTAGTAAGTCTTCTCACAGGTCTCAGAAGCATTTTACATAGAGAATTTCTTTTCTTACTCACGGCTTAGCTGTTATCTTGCCCTGCCACAACTCTGGGTTTGCCGGTTCTCCGAGACCCAGTGGAAGCAGTGCTGAGCTGGTTAAACTGGGTTTCATCAGTTTGTGCCATATCCAGAGCCACTGGTGTTGTTTGCCCTGTGCACCGAGCTCCAGCAGGGAGGCACAAGGACTCAGAGCCATGGAAATCAGGAGCCCTGTCAGCCAAGGAGCTCAGGCTGTGCTGGCTGCCATGGGGCTGCACCTCCAGAATGCTGCCAGGACAAGCGCAGTAAATGAGCAGGGTTAACTTCTCTTGCTAATTGCAGGTAGAAAAGAGGCAGCCTGTTTCAATTACAATATAAATTATAACTTTTCCAGTCATTTATTGGATTCCTGTTGCACTTTCTTCTCAATAGAAGCTACTTAGAGCTTTTTTGCTGTAAAAATTTACTTGCAGAGATAAGTCTTCACTTGTTGATGAGATGTTTAGCCTAAGAAGCTCTTGCCAAAACTAAGACAGAATGAGAACATCAGAAATAGGGAAGAAAATCAGTATTCCCTGACCGTTTAGCAAGCAAAACGTTTTGTTTCAAAGCTGGCTTTGTGTGTGTAAATTGTTACTGTTTTAGTATATATTTGGTCCGAGTTTAAAAAGCTGGAGAGCAATAATCTAATTCTGAGGTAGAGTTGAATCAATTTTTAATGCAAAGGAGCAACATTCGGTACTGAATTAAGGAGAATTGCAGCTGTTTGAATGAAATGCATCCCAATTAAGTCACAACAGCACTTTGAAGAGAAGTGAACCCTGAAAGAGAAATGAGCAGTAATGTGGCACATCCTAACCCTTGAAATTCAAGCACAAAATGCAGAGCTTTTTGGCATTATGAGAAGAACTCGCTTTTTGAATCCAGTTGCAAATTCCAATGTTCTGAAATTAGATTAAGTTTTCAGAGTTATTGTTTTTGAGAGTAAACACTCCTACTGCTGTTCCTTGTGATACAGGACTGGATTAAAAGTTCTGAGTACTTTTCGTTGTAGCGACTGAATTACTGTAACTGAAAAAATTGAAAGCAAAGTAGATTTTCAGAAAAATAGCACCACCATGTTGCAGAGATGTTTGTGTTCTGATTCTGTTCTTTAATTAGTGGATTGCATGCCTATGGAGGGGGGGGCAGGTATGGAGCAGAACACGGGACACTCCCTCTGGAAAGGTAGAAAATGTAGCGGCAGGATGTTCTCTATGCATTTCCTGCTGCCTTCCTGCCATTTTCGGGCCTTGGGCTCTGCTGCATTTTCCTCCCTCGTGCTATTTTCTCCTTTCTAAATGTTTGCTTGTCAGGGCACACTAAGTAGTGCTCTTTTAAGCAGAAATGCAGGTATGTCAATATTGTCATAATGTTACTGTTTAATCTAGTAACCTTAGAGAGGACCTCGTTATTTCTGCAGTGCTACTGTTCACCAAAATAATTAGCCTGCACTAAACTGAAGTCCATTAAATGTGACCTGTGTGCATAATACAGTAGCACAGGTACTGTAATCTGTAGCTGGGTGTTCATGAATTAATGCTAATCTGCATGCACTTAAAACAAGCTAAAGGGGAGTGTAAGTGCAAATGTTAGGATATAAATATAACTGACTGGACGAGCTACATCTACTGCAATCTTAACAAGCAACCAAGAGAGCCTATATCACAAATGCTGCTTGTAGTCTTGCTCTTGAAACTTCTTTATAACTTTAAACTCTGTCATCTATTTTGCCTATTCTTCCTCCCGCTCCCTTCAAGAGGAGCACAGGAAGTTCAGCTGTGACATATAAAGGCAGGAAATGTGTAATGAATGAACCAGGCCAACTCCTTCTGTAGCTATTCTATATGAATATTAATATTACTTTTGAATGTAAGTTTCTGTTTGTGGTATTATACAACTATTCAAAGTGAAGTCTAAACTTTTTGGGTTTTTTTTCCTCCTCAGAGCACAACAATGGAAGAAACAGCTATATGGGAACAACACACAGTGACTCTTCACAGGGTGAGTTCATACAATTGGCTGTGTGTGCCTAACGCAGGATACTGATAGTTTTTGAAAACAATAGGAAAAAGCCAGATGTCAGGAAGTAAAAGGAAAGGAAACTGTCATATTCCCTTGTTTAAATTTAGAAGTAGTGTAAAAGCTCCATGTGATAGCTCTATTTGTTTGTTAGGCTTCAGAGATAAGCCTGCCTACGAATAACCATGCTAGAAACAAAGCTTTAGATTACATCTGTACCTAAGTGAAGTGAGGTAGAAATCTGTGTTCATTCATGGTAGGGCTGTAACTATGCTTGAAAGTTTTAAAACTTTATTTTCAGGGACATAAAACAATGTAATTGCATATAAATAAGTGTATTCAAAACTGTCTTATTTGCTTGCTGCTTTCTCAAACCACTGGCTGGAAGCAGTGATTCTGGGTGGTCAGAATGTGTACCCTGCACAAAGGAATGTGTGCTGGGAACCAGTGAATAGCAAGACAGCTTTTGCATTTAGACTCCTCTTGTTTGAGTTACTCCTAAATTGAGTTCTGATGTAGCTATCATGAAGCTGTACAAGAGAGTCAGTAAGGAATTAATTGCTTAGGAAAAGTCAGAGTGTGATGCCATTTCTGACAGCAATTTAGTATTAAAGCAGCCACGGAAACATGGTCCAAATAGCTGCATTCATCCAAAAAACAGGGAGATGTGGAAGTGTTGTCTGAAGGGAGCAAGTTATACAATTTGCCTTCAGTTCATCATAGAATAAAGGCGTTTTAAAATTGTAGCATTGATGGGGTGAATGGACCTTGGACAAAAATGCCCATGTGTAGGTCAGCTGGTCAGATAAAATGTTAATTCTCTGTCAGACCTGTTAACTGTTGATTCTAAAGGCTTTAATGTTGTTGATTCAAAGTAACTGTTCAGGTAGGTGCCCTTTTGTGAACACTCAGTTTGACCAGAAGGCTGACAAAGTATCCCATCTCTGTCTGCAGCCACATGATGAAAGGGAAGTATAAGTAAAAATTACAATGTGTAGTGATGTTTATCTAATTTATCTAATATCTAATATTCTTAATATTAGATATTTTTAAGTCAACAAGTTCTTGAGCAAGAAGTGTTATTTCTATATATAATTAACTGCCCTTTATATTTTCATCTTGAAACTGTCCAGTCATCCCTGTAGTCTCTGGAAACTTCAAGTTTTTTACTCATATTACTGATTAAATAAGTACTGCTTTATAGTCAAACAAAAAATGCCATAGTAATATAAGGTTGGCTCGTAGGCTTGGTGATAGCTCACTTTCCCTTGAAGGGCACCTTTTCCTGGTCAATTGGAGCAGCAATTTCAGTGACACCAGAAGTGAGATGTTTAGTCCATGCACAAAGAAATAATGAAATGCTGTTACTTATATGGTGTTATGTTGAACAAAATTTTAAATAATTGGAAGGAACCAGAGATCTCATTTTTGGTTGGACTTGCAGCATAGTCAGAGGTTCTTTTATAGCATGATGTGAAAGTATAAGTGTAATTATAATTTCACTTATGATCTTTTATGTACCAAAATTCTGCCAGCTCTTTTGGTATGACTGTTTTGTTACCTGATTAAGTAGCTCTTACTTAGGTGTTGAAAGCTGATGATGCGTACTGTTAATAACTTCAATAGCATTAATTTAGTCAGTTAAAAACAGTTACTTCCATCTGCCAGATAACAAAACCAAACCCCTTATGCTAATATGAAACAAATATGTGCTCAGAATTACCCTTAACACTGGGAAGAGGGTTTACTGCTGAACTCCAGCACTACTGTCAAAAGACTCATTAGAAAGTTTTTTGAGAAGTAGAGGCTAGAATTTCTCACCAAGAGGTTTTGTTGCCTTTCTTTACCACCCTTCCAGCTTCATGGACTGGACTGCTACTTAACTCTTAATTGAGACTTAAGCTTAAGAGTCTCAAACTCAGTTAAAGCTTATTAGATAGCTACAGTTACCTTTTATTGAGAGATCTTCTGATACTTAATTGCAAAGTACTTGAGGGAGGAACCATGCACTTTGTTTATCACCTGGGTTTTTTCCCTACTTGGAGCTAAGCTCTGTGGGAGATGTGTGTCCTTTCCCCAAAACACAGAAACCAGGTATGTACTTACCTTTTTGACTGTCCCACAATGCATTACTGTGAGAAAGTTGAATAGTACAGCTCTTTTTTTTGTGTTTTTTCTGCAACATCTGAATACTTTTTGTAGTAGTGACTGAATTACTGTTATGACTGAATGACAGGTGAAGTTCTGATACAAGGACATTTTTTTTAATGCTGTTTTACTTAAAGTATATATTAGTATCTCGTATAATCTGTAGTGATCAACATCTTGCTATTTCCAGACATGTCTAGGAGCTAGGCTCAGTTTTCAGAGAGCAGTTCTGATAATCAGTTGTCTCTCAAGATGATGGTAGGCAGCATTTTCCATAAAATGGAAAGTAGGTAGGCTGGTTTTTACTGGAAGGTTTTTTGTGACCTTTTAAAGTTTCAGAAGAATTTAGGATTTCATTCTTGACTTTGGAGTATTTCTGAAGACCTTGATTTCTTATTAGAAACTCTGCATCTAAGTCATAGGGCCTTTTAACTTCTGTCTGTATATGAGACTGCATTGTTTCAGGGCTTCTGGAAGACAGCATTAAAATATGAAACATAGTCATCACCATACTGGTGATTTGATTTGCGAATACACTTTTAAAACGTAGTATGGCAAGCAGCAAGATAAGATTTGCAGTGAGTTTCTGCCCCCCTTAGCTTGATTTCTGTATTTCTTACCATGAGTGAAGAATTCAAAAAATATTTTTATTTATGGTGAAGGAAAGATAGAGAATATTTAAATTAAATTTTACATAAATGTCTTTGGGATTATCTCTTTTCTCTCTTTCCTTCCCCACCCAAATACAGTGCAAACTAAGTTGTGGTTGTTAAAATAATGGAAAACTAAAAGCAGGAGTGTCATGAGAGGGGAAATATTATGTTTTGATAGGGGTTTTAGTAACATTTTTATGTAGGCTATTATATATTCTCTTTGACTTTAAAAAATGAAACTGAAAAAGCCCCTCAGCTCTGTTCACGAATGGACATTTGAGGTCCTCCTTCATGGCACCAAGTTTTACTTAATTCTTGCATCCCAGCCATGATTTCTGGTTGATCTGTCTGGGAGGTATTTTGAAAAGAAGTCCATTCATCCTCTAATGAATTAAAATGGATATAAAAGAAGCAGTAAGGTGTGCCTTTCCCCAGTCCCCCCACACTTAGATCGACTTCCTTCTTGGCAACAGCATGGACCAACTACTCAACTCCATTTCTGAACACTGAATCTCCAAATCTGTATTTTAATGCTGTTCCTATTCACTCCTCACAGGCAAAACTGAAGCATCTTTTTATAACCTCTGTTTTGGGAAGAAATAGGAAACAAGTAGGTTTTGGGCAGTAATTGATGTCCAAAAAACTGAATGTCATGTGTCTTGCAGCCAGATGCAGACTGCCATGTTGCCTCTGCTGTCACTCTTGGGTTATGAAACTCTCTGCTAAAGCTGGGTCATGTTTGTTAAAAAGTCTGGAAAAGAGAAAGTGAAGTCTGCCAGCACAAAGTGTGTGCTCTCTGAAATAGGAGTGAGATTGACCCAAACCTGATCTTTTCCATCCAGTGACTGCATTTTGCGTAGTTGAAAATGGCAGAATAAATTCTTGAGTAAAAGACAGCATTTAAATAGTAATATCCTCAAAATGTTTTCTGGGCAGTGATGAAAGAGCTAGATGGTTTGCAGATCAGTTATATTTAGAAAGCTTATTTCCCACCCTCACTGCTTCCAGGCAGAAATGTAAGCATCATTGTTGTATCTTGAAATATCTAACAGGAATAACTTTTCAGAGGCATTGACCTTGCTGTAGTGGCAGGTCACCCTAGAGGGAAAAGATTGAAGCAAATTACTTTTGTTAAGATACAGATGATTTGCAAGTGCTGACAAGGTTTTGATGTATTTAATGGTACAAGTGATCTTGGTATTATTTGTAAGAACTGAGCCTGCAGTCATACTACTCTGTGCAGCAATCCTGTCAGTTCCTGAGTGAAGTGAGGTCGAGCTGGGTAAATACCATCATGGGAAAACTCAAAGAAAGTGTTGCAGGAAATGATATAAGGGTTTGAATCAGAGTTGCAGCTCAGTGGAATGGTTTGTTGTGCTTACTGAAGACTGAGGTCTTGCTGATGACCACCTGAGATCTAGGCCATAATAATCCAAATGAGAACTCTAGTCTCTTGGATGAGACTGAGTAGTTACTCCAAAAACCTCTGCCTTCTGAAAGTGTTTATTTTTAATCTATCCCCTGTTACTGGATTGCATAGCATTGATTGGTTCATTGATCCTGCTTTTCTTTCAAAAGCTTGTATTCATCTCATGGGACCTTTTTGTGTTTGGCATGGGAATGCAAATTGTGACCATTAGATATTGGAAAGTAAAAATATTTCTTTTATTGCATTATAGGCCCCTGGATTTGGATTTGGTATTGCAATATCTGGAGGAAGAGATAATCCTCACTTTCAGAGTGGTGAGACATCAATAGTTATTTCTGATGTGCTGAAAGGAGGCCCAGCAGAAGGACTGCTACAGTAAGTGCCAAATTATACCTGGGTTCTGATTCAGGGGCATTCATTCATCTTTGTCCGTAGTAGCTTAACCTCCTGATTGCTTTGGGCTCAAGTTGTCTGTCTGTAGCTGTTGGTGTAGTGGGTTTGTAATACAGGCACTTTGCTCTATAGGGGCACTTATTCACCAATATTTTCTTCTTGGCATAAGGTATTTATACTGTACATTGTGATGTTTTTCATGTAGAGAAAATGACCGTGTTGCAATGGTTAATGGAGTTTCAATGGATAATGTCGAGCATGCATTTGCTGTTCAGCAGCTGAGGAAAAGTGGGAAGAATGCCAAAATTGTAAGTGAATGTCTTGAAGATTTAAAGTTCCATCATTAAAGAATAAAAGTACAATAATGTAATGTCTGCTATAAAATACGGGCATGATGCAAGGTACTTGAATAACACCTGTGTGATGTTTCAGGTTTAAGTGATAATCATGGTATGTTTAGCAAGTGGGTCACTCAGAATGTTTTTTGAAATGTGAATGATGATGATTGCATAGTGTAGCATGGGATAATTCAGACTCCTTTTCTTTATGGTAAAGTTCTTCTCAGATTGCCAAATTGTGGCAAGTCATCTTTGTTTAAAATTTGTTTGCTTTGTTGGATGCACTTTTACTGAGTTTTTCAAAGGCTGGCGTATGCTAAAGGACAGGCTGTTCAGGCACTAACACAGTTCTTTTTGTGTTCAATAAACAGTTTGCCAAAATAAAGTATAATTAACTTAATTCCTATAATTTCGTAGGCTTATTCTAAGTGGTTGGTATTTGAACTTTTGCAAAACAGAACAGGTCATCACCAAAGGGTAATCCAGCTTTCTGTAGAAGTTTGGGGGTTATGTTACAGAAAAATAGCACCAAAAATGCACACTGTTTAGAATGTTAGAAGTTTCTTAATGAAAACAGACTTCTGGGGCTTGTAGAAAAGCTTTTCTGCTGACAGATTTTTAGTGCATTTGTGTGCTTTAATGCAGTTGCATAAAAAGTGTAATGTTACGCGTTTGTAGATTTGGCAGCAGTTCTTCAAAGCTTACAGAAAGCAATGTGTGGCAAGCTGTGCAGGGCTTTCAGTGTGTTAAATATTTGGTGTGTAGACTTATATTTTTTAAAAATGTAATTAATGAAAACTTTATGGTAGGACTTGGTTTGGTTCTGTAATGCATAGCAAAGAAATCTCTGAGCAAGGCCTGGCTCATATTGTGGAACCAGCTAAGTTGTACAAACCAACTTTGAACTTCCAGAGTGACTGCTCCCCTTCCTCTGTGTCTTGCATAAACATTTCTTTGGAAGACTGGGAGACTTCAAAGTTGAGGAGAATTACTGTCAAGAGCATACTGAGTATACACTAGATTACATGTTAGCAAAGAAAGGGTTTTAGCAGTGCCAGTAACTGATTTTGTGGTTTTAAGCAAAGAGGGCATTCAAGACAGAAGACATTCTGAAGACAGAATATTGTGTTGTGCTACAAAGTCTATTGATTGTTACCCTTTTGCCACTTGTACAAAAACATTGAAAAAGACTAAAATCACTGTAAAAACAGGTTTCTAATAATCTGTATTTATTGGTCTCCTGTATTAATTTGATATAATTTTATAATGCAGATGCAGCCATGCAGAGCATCCACAAATGCATCTGCATGTTTTGAATGCTGGGATTAGCTTGGCTTCTGACATTTAGTAGCACCATTAGCATTACACAGCCAGAGGCTGATATCTGCCGTTGGCTTGTAGACTATCCGAAGGATGAAGAAAATTCAGATTCCAGTGACTCGACCAGACCCTGATCCGGTGTCTGAAAACGAGGACGACAGCTACGATGAGGAAATCCGGGATCCCAGGAGCAGCCGTGGTGGTCCCAGTGCCAGCAGGAGGCACGAGAAGAGCTGGGTCAGAGATCGCAGCGCGAGCAGGGAGAGGAGCTTGTCTCCAAGGTCAGACAGGAGGTCTGTCACCTCCAGCCAGCCTGCAAAGCCCACCAAAGTCACTCTGGTAAAATCCAGGAAAAATGAAGGTAACTTGTGTGTACATCTCTTGCTAAAACTTTAGCTGGTGTTTAAAGGCCAGCTGCTTCACTCGGTGTTGGGTTAAAGGCTGTGTGGGCCGAATGAACTGTGCTGTTTCCAGTTTTCCCATTTTACCAGTAGCTGGCTCAAAACTTATAAAATGCTATTGTATTTCATATTCCAAAATCTGTGTGCTTAGTTAAGGGTAAAGTATTATATAGTGTAAACAAATCCCAACTGCAGCCAACATCTGGTAGTCAGCAGCTACATACCTACACTTTAGCTGAGTCTTCAGTGGGTGTCTTGTTTGGAAGAGGGAAATTTGTAGATAGCATCTAAGTGAAGCTGTTTAACAACAGTTCTGATTATAGGCAGTGTTAGAAAAAGATTGATATAATGGTGAAGCTATAACACATTCTGCTACAGCTCTTTGTGTTGCCTGTGTAAATACTGTATAAAGCAGTCTGTGAATCTCCAGATAGCTCCCTCTTTTCTACTCTAACTTCATCAGTTTTCTTTTCTCTTTTATTATACAGAGTATGGTCTGCGGTTGGCAAGTCACATATTTGTGAAAGAAATATCACAGGATAGCCTGGCAGCAAGAGATGGCAATATCCAGGAAGGAGATGTTGTACTGAAGGTACAGTATATGGTGGTGGTGGTTGTTCAAAGGCAAAACTCACTGATACAGCTCTGCCTAGAACTGGCAGTAACATGATTAAACAAAGAACAAAGATCAGTAACATGATTGTAGTTAATAGAAGGTGTGTCACTTTTCATTACAAAGATCAAATTTAATATGAATCCACTTCCCTAAGGAAAAGAAAACTACTACACCTTTTTGGTATTATTCCTTAAGTTATTCAGACAAATAATGCCCACTGTAAATACATAATAAAGATTATTTGAAGAAGTATGAAGCTTTACTTAGTTTTAAGTAGAATGTTGTGGAACATTAATACCTGCCTTCAGGTAAATTTTTTTGTTTGGTTGGGGTTTTTGTAGAAATAAATGTACCCAGGGGTTAATTTTTTATGTCCCACCCCTATCAGTATCCAAGGCAAGAGGATGGGGCTTTAAGCATCCTGGTCTAGTGGGAGGTGTCCCTGCCCATGGCAAGGTGGTTGGAGCTGGATGGTATTTGAGGTCCCTTCCAACTGAGGTCATTGCATGATTTTTTAATTTATACTAACAATTTTTATTTCAAGGTAGTGCTGTGAATGTGTTGGTGCAAATAGATGGACCATTCTTAGCTCAGTTGTGTATAGCAGTGCTGGTTCAAAAAACATAACTAATATTTTACAAGTTTTCTATTAGTGCTAGAAGCTTTGCCTTTGAAAACTGAAAATAATTTTCTTTATTATGCAATATTTTGGATGAGCCTAATGGTCTTCCATTGTATTAGGGTAATTTGATTTTTTAACTATTTCTAAATATCATCAGACAGAACACCATTCTTTATGCTGGAGATGCATTGGGGTTTTTTTTATGAAGTTTATATCTGTTCTTTTTTCCTGCTCTATTCCAGATAAATGGCACAGTGACGGAAAATATGTCCTTAGCAGATGCCAAAACATTAATAGAAAGGTCAAAAGGCAAATTGAAGATGGTTGTTCAGAGAGATGAACGAGCCACACTGTTGAATGTCCCTGATCTTTCTGACAGTATTCATTCTGCTAATGCTTCAGAAAGAGATGGTGAGTATAAAAATTTGATTTCTAAAGAGGAAAAAACTCCCTGTGTTGTCAAGATGAGAAATACCTAAGTGGGATGAGAGGGTGGGAAGGAGAAGAGTTAGGAGTAAGATTGTAATGTGGGTAAATTTTTGTTTGAATGTGATTGAAATCCACACCTTCAAAAACTGTAAAGAAAAAGATACGGTCCCTATTCTTGTGGCTGTTCTTTCAGGAATATTAAATTTGATTTTTGTGTAATAATAAGCATAGATTTAACATCTTCATAAAAATTCTCTGCAAAAGCTTATTCCCATTTAAGCAGGTCATGCCACCATTTAAATTACAGTCATTTCATGAAAAACAACTTTTATTTAACAGACATTTCAGAAATTCAGTCGCTGGCATCAGATCATTCCAACCGATCACATGACAGGCCCCGCCGCAGTCGTTCACGATCTCCTGACCAGAGGTCAGAGCCTTCAGACCATTCCAGACATTCTCCACAGCAGCCCAGCAACGGCAGGTGATGGCAGCGTTGTATTATTTTTAAATCAACTATTTAATGTAACATATAAGTTGTAGGAGTGCTTGGATTTAAATGGTGTAACAAATGTGAAGCAGAGCTATGGAGGCAGTAATATGACATTCTTTGTCTCAAGAGATGTAGATAATAATGATCCAAATACTTTAGACTTGAGGAGAAACCAAACCTTTATTTATTGTTACATCTTTTTTAAACATAATCATAGAGCATGGTTGTATGAATGACAATGTAAGTTTGATAGCAATATGTGTTACTGAATAATGTGTAGTTGCATTTTGGTTTTGGAAAGCAGTTAGCTGTGAGGAGATTTGAGATGACCTGTAGCACAGTTCCTGTTGCATGTTCAGTCTGGGTAAGCTTCTTGATATTTTGCTCTCTTTAGGCATAGGCATTATGTCTCTGAATACATTTAATTCCTACAAAACGAGGTGTATTGCACAGCAGATTTAACTTTTGCACTCTACATTTTAATATTTGAACTTGGTAAAAGAGCACTGATCATAATTCTTCAGTATGTGAGTCTAATTTTATATGAATTCAGAGACAAGTAATGTACTGTATGGTTTGGAATTTTTTCTTCTGCCATATGAAACTTTAGTCCTGAATTACAAATCTGCCCAGTTTTGCATTTCCACAGTCTAGAAATAGACATTCTAATTTCTTGAAATAGCGTTTCAGTGTTGGGTTTCAAATTCTACTAAATAGTTGAAAAAGAAAAGTTTCTCATGTGACTGCTCATAATATGATAGAACAGTAATTACAATTAATCTGTGCAAATTCCAGATTCAGAGCCTCTATCTGAAGGTTTTTAGATTCTGTTCAAAAACTCTGAAAAAACAACTTGCAACTGGCCATTTCATTAAAGATATGCCTGATTGCTTATTAATAAAATTGGTTTGCCCAAGGGGAAAATAACAGACCTTCAAGGCTCTTAGAGGCTTTTAAAGGTCAATACAACTGCAGAAGAGATTGTACCTGCATGTACACCTGCTTGGGGTTATGGGTTACAGGTATTTTTGCTTCTCTTTCGTGTACATTGTTCAGAGGGACCACAAAGCATGCAAGCTTGTTTTCAAGCAGGAACTGCATTCACAGAAAAAACTTAAAAGCAGGGTCCCAGAGGCAGGATTTTGATTGTGAAAGTTGTGAGATCTCTGTTATATTTCAAAACTGTATGTCTTGACATGCATTTCTAGTGCAGTCTGATAGGGCTTGCTGGAGGGAGGAACAAAAAAAGAAAATCTATCAGAACTGTGACTGACTTAGCTTAGTGTTAGTGCTTTCCTGTCCTACTGCAGTGGTTTAGGTAGATGGTCACTTCCTGTAGACCAAACTGTTGGAAGAATCAAATCCTCCCCGAGAGAGAACTTTGAAGTTATCTCAACTCTGAATGCATCCGTTATATCTTCTTTATGAGCAAGAGCTACTTTGGCATGGCTTGACTTCCTGTGCAACATGTCCCTTTCAAGATCAGAAAATCTGGGCCCTGAGCCATGGAAAGAAAAACATGTTGAGAGCAACTTCTCTTTGTAAGGGTTGTTTGTGTAAGTTTAAATCTACTGTAAGATCAAATTTGTTGTTAACTACTTATTCTTTTTTGAGCTTGGTGGAAAATCTAGAGGAAGAAAAAGGCTTGAGAAAGGGCTGAGGAAGAAATGTGCAAAAAGTCTTCCAGCTAAGCTGAAGGAGGATGTTAAAAATGCATTGATGATAATGAGTCTTTATTTAGATACTGTTCTGCCAAGTGTTTGTATGTTAATGAGGAGGGAAGTTCCAGGGGAATCCTCTTAGTCCTTTCATACAAGCTTGAGTACAGACTGACATGTCTGCCTGTGCACCAGAGTACAGAAATCTGCTAACAGAGCTGCCTTAGTATTGCTTTGGGGTCTGGCAGGGTCTTCAATGCTGTTCACCTTTCAGTATTCCTCACTGGGATGTGCACCAGCCTGCTTACAATGTTCCTGGATATAGGGTTTCCATAAGAATTGGTGTTTGATTATTCTGTCAAAGCATTAAATAGAGCTTTAGTTTTATTTAGTCTGAAGAAGGTTCGTAGATGTCTCTTGAACAGTCTTCTAAAAACTCAAATTCTAAAGCATTTTTCTTAGTAACAGAAAGGGCTAATTGTGCTTTCTATATAACCTATGAAGAGTTGTACTTAAAGTGTTAGAATGAGCAAAGTCTCTGCACCTAAGCTGGAGAGTACCTCAGGACAAGTTTCACACATCCTTCCTTAGCTATCTGGTCTTACTGCTGGCACTAAGAAGCTGCTGAGCTGGGTAAGCTTCTGGTGTGACCCATCCTAAAGACTGGCATTTAAAGCCAGGTGCTGCCAAACCTGCCAGATGGTATCTCTGGGCTGCCCTTTACTAATTTAATGAACCCCTGCTTAGGAACTCTGTCTCCTATGCTGACTTCCTCACATTGGTATTGGAATAGCAAGAACATCCTCTGATGTGTTTAACACTTTAACCTCAGCAAAAAAGATGTGATAGTTTGAAGAAATCACTGTGGAGATGATCATTGTTTGTGGAAGGATGAGGCTGACTATTATAATACCATTGTCAATTTATATGTAGCACAAGAGATTGGTTATTGTGTCCATTTTCAAAACAAGCTGAAAAATTAAGAATGTAAGATAAAAATCAGCTCTATTTTGAATGTCTTTAGGAAGGTGCTATTCTGCTCTTACCGTTCTTATGCTAAAGGGTTTGAGATATGCTAAAAATACGTTTTGAAAGATCCTGCATGTTCATATTTTCCATAATTTTCTGTAGAGACAAACACTGTGTGTTGCAGGTCATCTCTTACTCTGCAGTAATAGCACTAACATGTCACTAATTGTATTTTGTAATTTAAAATTGTTTCTGCTAAACACACTTGGAAAAAGTGTCATGGAGAGGAAGTGAGGTAAAGGGGGCCCTGACACGGCACAGATGTTAAACAATAGTGTCACAGTGCACACAGTGAACAACACTTCTGTCTCTTGGGAAGTGCAGCTGTCAGTTTTTAACAAGTTTCCCTCACCTAGAACCAGTGGTGGCATCAAGTTGTTTCCTTTATCATCCTGTAATGTGCAATATTCAGAGCTTACTGGACAGTTTAAGCAAAGTCAAGGAAGAAAATTACTCCCTTGCTTTTCTAGTGTTTCTTTTTTGTTCTATCAGCTTTTTCCTCATTTAAACTTTCATGTCTTAGGTAGAGTAGACCTGACCTTTTGCAGGCTTTTAAGTTGGCAGGGTCTATTTGCCTGCACACATAGCAGCAGCCCAGGAGCCTGTTGCTTCAGATACTCACCTGACTATTTTGTGCTGTGCCCTCAGTGTCTGTATTTTAGT
This sequence comes from Parus major, assembly GCF_001522545.3. Classification (NCBI taxonomy): domain Eukaryota; kingdom Metazoa; phylum Chordata; class Aves; order Passeriformes; family Paridae; genus Parus; species Parus major. The sequence goes on along the minus strand of NC_031779.1, from coordinate 5,429,530 downwards.
TATTGTTCTTGAGAGCTTCCACATATGCATTCTCTTGATTTGTGCAGGAATCAAGGCAGCATAAAATTGCACTGGGTTTGGAATGTGTAGAGGAAATGTAAAATGAATTTTGTCTTTGTGTAGTAACTATAGTATTTTTTGCCTTATTTTTAGAGCAAAACAGATATTCTTGCTTAGGAATAATGCTCCTTTCAAATGTTAGGAGGTGCTTGGAAACAGGTAGAGAGGGCTCATGGGGAAATGTATCTTATTAACTAGTGCTCATTATCCAGAAATCTCTGGGGAATGGAATTGCTTGCAGCTTACAACACTACAGAACTTTTTTTTTGTTTTAAGGACACCTATAATGCATTTAAATAGCTAAATATATGTATCTGTTTTTAACAAGCCAGAAAATATTTTCAAGGGAACGACCAGTCCAGTCATGTTTTAGTCTGGTACTGTCTAGCTTTATGCACCTAAACTGGAAATTCAAAAGAGGAATAGGAAAACATCTATCAGTGATGTTTGGGAATGAAGTAGAAGGATAAATGCTTGCTGTTCACTTTCTTACACATAGTGGTTTTAGCATCCTTTTAATTAGCTGTAGGAGTCTCCAAAAGGGACTTTATCTGGATAAAAAGAGGCATAAATAGGGATTTTAAAAATTAAACTACTGTGCTTGTTTTTATCAATGATTTAAAATAAGATGACTGTTTATAATGCAGAAGTGCTTCTCTTCACAGTTTGTTGTGGTGACTGGAGTACTTTTCTGTATTCTGTTTGGCTGCCTTTGGGCACATGGTTTTAAAACTGGCAGAGGAATGCAATGAGAAGTTGTAGTAGGTCTTGACTGAATAGCTAAGCTTTGTTTCTTATGTATCAAAACTTTGTTTTGCTTCAGGAAAGCACATTCTATTTGTGTTTTGATTTTTGTGATTTCTTTTATTCTTTACTATATGTCTTGAATGAGAGGACTTGCTGGGATCTGTTTTCTGAAGTGATATTTCCATTTCTTGGAGCATTATTTCTGATTAGGATCTTAACAATCTTAACCCCGATGATGGGAATTTGATCCATTTGTGCTTTATGGGCAGTGATGCTCACTATTGCCCAGTAGCACCACCTAGCTGTTGGTAGTGCAGAACTTCTCTCTTTTTTCCCTCCAGTACAGATCTCTCCTTTATGAGAGCAAATGGGCTTGCATCTACTGACCAAGCCCTTGTTATCCTTGAGAAAATACCTTTTTCCCCCCTCTTGGCAAATCAGTCTGGTGTTATATGAAAGGTTGCTATTTGTGTCTGTCATATTTCAAATATTCAAATATTTAATATATATTAAATCCTTGCTTATTTGCCAACTCCCAGGAAGAAAACTTTATTTTTCTAGCTCATTATTAATATTCATCTGTTCCAACCCTATTAAATGATTCAGTGTTCATCAGATAGCAGCGTAGTGGTTAACATTTCAACATGCAGCACATGTTCAGTTCTGTTGTGGTACAACTGGTAGCCCTATCTCAATACAGCAATATAAGAATACCTGACTTTTTGGGCTCAAGGAATAGAAGTTATCTTCTGTAGAATTTTCCTTGCTTTCATCATTTGAAAACAAGAAGTTACTTTAACTTGTCCTAAATTACTTCAGTTTGCGCTCAAAGTGTGCATAAGAAATGCATAAGAAGCAACAAATTGTCTTTTGACTAAAATGTGAGGGTGAGAAGCACTCCCCTGTTGTCAAAGCTGTGGATTGAAGGCCTTATCTCTGAGGAGATGAGAAATGAGGAACATATTTCTGCAGGCCTTGGCAGGACTTTGCAAAGATAAAAAGTGCCACACCAGCAGCACTTGTGTGTCAGGGCAGCTGACAAACAAAGCAGCAGATAATTTAGCTTGGTCACAGCAAAACCTAAGAACTAAGTCTAAAAATCCATTATTTCTGTAGGAAGGGGTGAGGAAAAGAACATTGTAGTGGATTTTCCTCCTTTCTTCCCTTTGCTTCTCTATTCCTTATATATCCATCAATATACAGCAGGTGTGTGTGACTTGTGTTTGAAGCAGAGAGGAGTCTGTGTCTGCTGCTCTCTAAACTGCTATACCTAGGGAACTCCTTTGTTAAGGTGCTATTAGGGACAAAACACTAGGATTTATAAATGGTAAAAACTTAATAATGTGATAGTCTGAGAACAAAACCTTCCTCAATAATAATGGTGATAGCTTACCCTGAACTTGATGAATGAAAGTATTTATCCTTTAGTCTTAATAGACTGAGATCATAGAAGCAGTTCTGTATGCAGAGTGGAATTTTTTTCTCTAATATAGTCATCGAAGCAGAGAAGATGAGAGAATAACTAAACCAGGAGCTGTCTCTACACCTGTAAAGAATGCAGATGATATTTCTAAAACTGTGGAAGAGGTGACAGTTGAAAGAACTGAAAAACAAACTCCACCACTCCCAGGTAAAAATATTAAAATATATTAATTGTGCATGTCATTAAGAATGGATGACCAGTAAAGACTTAATGCTCTTGCATATTTGTGGAATTACTTTCAAGTCTTAAAACAAACCAAATCCTAATTATTTTTATTTCTGAATACAAATAGTCTTTGTAACCATAATCCCATTTATATCTTAAGAGTTTTGGTCCTGAAAACCTAAGTTGTGGGGTCTGTCTTTATATGGGAGTCAGATTTCCGTGTTTAGGATTGTAGTTGTAAGTAATGGTTGTAGTTTTGTACTGATTTCTCAGGCAAGGTTAAAATCCATCATTTCTGAGTGTTCAATAGTGAATGTGTTCTTATAGGTTACTGTAGCAGTCTATAACAATGATGTAGTTAAGCCTGTTTAGAGCTACTGTTCCCAAGATACAACTCAAAACACTCCCGAATGCTTTGTTCATGTAGCACTTAACTACAGTCATGGACCAAGAAGGGAGCTTAACAAATGCAGTACAGCTAATCAAACCAGAACAAAATCTCATTCCTTTTCCCAAAAGGGAAGGATAAACTAAATGGCAGCAGATAAAAGCCAGATGGTGTAAAAAATAAAAAAACCAACCAAACAAAAGATGCTACAGGACACTGTTCTGGGCAGGCTGGCACTTACAAGATTTTTGTTTACACAGTGAGGCACTTCAGTGAAGTTACAAGTGGAGAAAGGAGCTGTGCAGATGGTTTAGAGGGAGTTGTTACTGAAAGGCTGGGTGGAATGAGAGAGAGCACATTCAAGCTTGAAAATATTTGAGGACCTAAGGGATGAGCAGTGACACTTCTGCATGTAGTAGTCAGTAGATTAGTGAAGAACTGGAAGAGTTATGACGTTGATAGACTCTGAAAGATCTTAAAAATAAGAACAGTAGGTTTTGTGATACAGCAGCAGCCATTATTACAGAGATAGTCATAAGAAGTGACCTCTTACAGGAGTGTTGTGAAGAGAGGCAAATGAAGTAGTTTATATTTGCCAAGTTGGAAAAGGATGTGGTAGTAAGATTAGAAAGTTGAATTCTGCATTTCTGTAAGATACTGAAGATTAACAATTGGCACAATACCAATCGAGCCAGATCAGTGACCCTTAAGATGGCTCTTAATCCAAAATAACGTACTGATAATTGGTCTGAGGGGCTAGCAAATGAGTGATAAATAGTGTGGGGGGTTTTGTTGGTTGGTGGGGAAGGAGAAATGTTCTATTCTTACATGAATGGGAAGAGACACATGGAAATACTTAGTTTAGGTGGGAGGAGCTGTAGGCCAGTACATAAAGCTAATATTTAAATTAATGTCTGCAGATACAGTTCGCTTGCCCAAGATAAAGAAGCGTAGCAAAGGATATAATCCTTTAACAGCCTCATGAAAGCTCTAGGGAAATGAGGATCCTTCCAAGACTATAATAAAAATGTTAGGGAAGTGGTTGGAAGAATCTGTGATGGTTTGCTGCTTAGACTAAAGGCAAGGGCAAGATGACTGTCATAGCTGATTGTGTCAAAGAAGGGTGGGAGGAAATTATTTGTTGGGAGAGATCATCAGAGGCTTAGCCTAGGAAAGGTTAATTACACACTTAAAGAAAAATATTGTGCTACTGTATGGGAAGGACCAGAGTTAGAAAAAGGCATAATTACCCAACTGTTGCCTGAAATTGCCAATTTCAAACTAGTCTGTTCTGTGATTTAAAAGGAAGATGGTGCAGTTGTAATATCAGGAATATTAGACTAGTTTAAAGTCAGCCTTGTTTGAAATCAAAATTTTTCCAGTGTGCAAAAATGAGCCTTACTTAGAAATTCTTATAACACGGCCAAGCCTTTATCCGAGAAGAGCCCCTGCCAGTGCTCACTGCTGAGGGAAGCCTGCAGTGACAGTTTCCTCACAGGAACTCCAGAGAAGCTCTACAGCAAAGTCATAGTAAGTGCATAGCCCCAAGACCACCAGCTGGACCTCAAGGCATGTATATTAGATTGAAGATTTATGCTATTTTCATTTCAAAAATTGAATTCTTGAGTGACGAGAACCAATGAAAAATGAAGAAGTTAGGGAAGAGAAATCAAGGTTAGAAACAGAAGGATTGAAAGTGGTCTTGGGAGCATGGAGCCTTCTAGTTCTTGTCCTTTTGCAGTGTACAAAGTACTTGATGAAGTGCAAAAAAAGTTTGGGAATCTTTACAATTAGTAAAGTACTAATTAGGCCAGTAACCACATTGCTCTAAGTGGCATGATGAGAATGTCTTCTGTTGTAAGTTTTCTAGTATTTTACTTTGAAGTGAGTCTAAGTGGTATGGAGGGAAGGCTACTGAAGAAGTCATTAACTAAGTTAAACTTCACATTTTCATCTTAAAATGACCAAATGGACATTGGAAATCTTTGGTATTTTAATAGAACCAAAGCCAGTGTATGCACAAGGAGGTCAGCCAGATGTGGATTTACCAGTCAGTCCATCTGATGGTCCTTTACCCAATTCAACCCATGAAGATGGAATGCTTCGGTAATGTATCTCTGAACTCTATTTGAACCTGCCTGGTCCTTAAGCAAACCAAAATTTTATCCAGGGTGGTCAGTAACTTCTATCTGTGCTCTGATATCATGTCCAGTATCCTGTCCTGACCCTTCTGTTTACAAATGGTTAAGATGTGAGATTTATTCCTGAGCCTTGTTGGCACTTACACTGTGTAATATACCATTTTAAAATCTATTAATTTCTATGGAAATTAGTCTTTGGAATAATCAGCAGGTGAAAAGGATTAGCTGGGTTTGTCTCTCCCTGGGCACTCTCACTCCTCCTTTTCTGTCTCCATCTCCAAAGAGAGGAAAGTTACTGTAGTATATTCTTTACCTTTCATAGTGATTGGAGAGCAGTGAGTAAAGGTTACTGCAGAAATGTGCAATGTCCCAGCATGGAAATAAGTCTGCTTCAGCTGGGATCTCCTTTGTGGACATTAGTGTACATGAGAATTGATTCTAGTTTGGTTTGACCTCAAATTCATTTTGATCTCTTCAGAGCCAAAATAGATCTGTATGCCAGCACAGCTCTTTAAAAGGAAGAATGTTTTTGGAAGAGAGTGTCAGTGTCTCATATAAACACTGAGTGTAAGACAAACAAGGCATACTAAACATGTACATGCAGGTGGGTTTTTAGAGTGCTGCTATTGAGCATGTTGTAATGCTGCAGCTGATAAGCAGTTAAGGGTATGTATAGCAAAATAGCCACTAATTGACTAACAAGCAGATTATTTCTTTGCATGTTTCAAGTTTACCAGGATATTTTGTGCTATTACACGAGTAAGTAGGATATTTTCTAAATTTCTAGGCCAAGCATGAAACTGGTAAAATTCAGAAAAGGAGATAGTGTGGGCTTGCGACTAGCAGGTGGCAATGATGTTGGCATATTTGTAGCTGGTGTTCTGGAAGACAGCCCTGCAGCAAAAGAAGGATTAGAGGAAGGGGACCAGATTCTCAGGGTATGTCAAAACTGTTAACATTACAAATATTTTGTTGTGCCAAAGTAGATTTTCTTTCTGTAGGATTGAGTATTTTGCCCTTGTAGTTCATACGCGGTTTCTTCTGTATGTATTTATTAGATTACTTACTAGGAGAAAAATCTCTTTTTACTGTACTGTTGCTAGAAGTTTAGTAAGGTTTTTACATTAAATGTTGTAGACAAATTCAGTTGATAAAGTTGTTTGATTTCATGCTGGGTGACTAAGTTGTCAGAGTGCTTTGTGGACTACTGATATATATATATATATACACTGATATATATAGGTGTTCCATAATGAGTACAACATGAACAGCTACCTAGTATGCTGGAAGCTGTGCTTTTATGGAGAAATAAAGTGTGACTATTTAGAGGTACAATATCCATTTTGAAATACATGCACTTGGTATGTATGAAATTGAGTAAGAAAGAAAGAAATCATAGCAATAGATTCAGATTTTCTATTGTATAATTATATCTCTGTAATAATGTCATATGCTAAATCAAACTGATTGCTTCATTGATACCAGGTAAATAATGTAGATTTCACAAATATCATCAGAGAAGAAGCTGTCCTTTTTTTGCTTGATCTTCCTAAAGGCGAAGAAGTAACCATTTTGGCACAGAAGAAAAAAGACGGTAAATATTTGTGTATTGGAAGTGATGTAGTAGACTGCTTAGAACAGCATTAAAAAGTCCAGTGAACAACAACTAACTGCTAGCTTGCAGGAAATTGGCACTTTAGGCTATTAAGGCCTTTTGGCTTTGGAGTAGGTGGCCACTACAAATGGAGTAGAGACTGATGGTGTGCCAGTATGTACAAACAAACAATGTAAATCCCAAACAAAAAAAATCCTCTTCAGAAATAACCCCTACCAACTAAGTAATGTCTTGGCATTATCCTTGGAGGAAGTAGAAGAGTCAGTTGTAGTGATGCCATTGAAAATGAGTGATTATGTTGATGTGTTTGTACATACAAACTTTCTCAAGATTAATTCCTTCCGGGGCAAATGAAGTAAGCTCGCACTAGGCTCAAATTTTTGACTATAGAAGTTGAATTTATGTTAGGAGAGTTTACTATAAATAGTTACGCTGCTTAAAATAGATCATCTGTGAGACATTAAGGCTTCTTGAAGTAATGTACGTTTAGAACAAGGAGAATTAAGGTGAGGCATTGCTTTGTGTAATTCTTGTGAGCATTATAACATCACTTGAAGTTATGTAACACTTGATATTTTGGGGTTTTTTTTCCGTTCTTTCAGTTTATCGTCGCATTGTTGAGTCTGATGTAGGGGATTCTTTCTATATCAGAACTCACTTTGAATATGAGAAGGAGTCTCCTTATGGACTAAGTTTCAATAAAGGTGAAGTGTTCCGGGTGGTGGACACTCTGTACAATGGCAAACTGGGCTCGTGGCTGGCCATTCGAATTGGGAAGAATCATAAGGAAGTGGAAAGAGGTATCATACCTAACAAAAACAGGTACGATTCTGCAGGAATTAAATTGCTGGTTCAAACCCACAGTTTTAAATGGTATCTGTATAATGAATGACTGGACTTCCTTTAAGGTTTATAAAATTGGTTCAGTTAAAAAAAGCAACAAATTGTAAAACACACTGAATTAAAATATCTGTGGATTTGCTTTTGACTTTGCACAGTCCTTGAATAAAGTTTCTTGTCAATACAAGAGACAAGGATATAATAAGTTTTAGAAATGTGATACCAGGCTTAGTAGTTGTCTTGTAGATCATAATACAACAAAATCTTGGCTCAGCCAGTGGCAGAGATTTTTTGAGAACATAAGCTTGTTAGTCAGGCATTACTTCAGAAGCTGACTTCTTGGTAACTGGGATTTGTTGTCACCTCAGAGCTGAGCAGCTGGCTAGTGTACAGTACACACTTCCAAAGACAGCAGGAGGAGATCGAGCAGACTTTTGGAGATTCCGAGGCTTACGAAGCTCAAAAAGAAATCTCCGGAAAAGCAGAGAAGATCTTTCTGCCCAACCTGTTCAGACGAAGTTTCCTGCCTATGAAAGAGTTGTTCTTCGGGAAGGTATGGCTGTACTCTTAACTGCACATTACAGGTTTGTGTGGTTTGATTTGGAAAAGCCAATGTAGTTAAGCATATCTTGCATTTGGTTTAAGCAAACAATATATATTGACTTTTCTTTTTCCTTCAATTCTAGCTGGGTTTCTCAGACCTGTAACCATTTTTGGTCCAATAGCTGATGTTGCACGGGAGAAACTTGCTAGAGAAGAACCAGATATCTTTCAAATTGCAAGTAAGTGTGAGATCAGGTTTTTCTGCAGTTAGGAAATAGGGTTTTTTTGGTTAAATTGTTTCCACATTATTTCTTTAGTTAGCATATTTAACAAGACATTGACAATGTAAAGGAACAGACTAAATGTAAATGCTTCTACTACAGTGCTGCTGATAATTCTCTGAAGAAATACTAGTTCTATTTATAGCACCTCAAATTTCATTTTAATTCTGTACCTTATCCTAAGTGCTTTTGTAAAGATAGGATTTTTATGGCCATAATGGTGGGTAGACTTTCATGTATGATATGTAATCAGAAGTTGAATTGACAGCTTGAGCTATGAAATGGTTTGTTTTATCTTAATAAGGGAATGTAGAATATGTTGTAAATTTACAATAGATTTTTCCTGTGTCCTCTTTACCAGAAAGTGAACCAAGAGACGCTGGTACTGACCAACGTAGTTCTGGCATTATTCGTCTCCACACTATAAAGCAGATAATCGATAGAGTAAGTCTTCTACTGTCACTGGACTTGTAACACAAGAAAAGTAAAACTGGTAACATGAGGTAGTGTTGGGTGTTTTAAATGTAGAATGGTAAATTACTGTGTTTGCTTTAAAAATAACTTTCTCATCACTCTGTTGGTTAATAAGAGAAACCCCACCACCCTTCTTCTCCATATTAATAACTGCAGCCTGGATGTACTTCTAGGCTTTGTTCCAGAGTTCTCCTCTCTCCATTAAGGCTCTTTTAAGCTGTTTCCTCTTTCATTTAAAGCCATGGTGTGACATTATAGCTAGAGATGGTTACTTTGTGTGGAGTTGTCTGTTTTGCTGCACCTGGGTCTACAAATTGATCACTTGACATAATTCTTTTGTGTGAGGACTAGGACAAGGTTCTTCCACCTCCCTTCCTTAGTATACTTAAAACCTCTACCATTAGTGCATTATATGAGGCTTACCTATTTATTTCCTTACTTAAAAACAAACTGGAAGAGTTTCAGATACTGAAGTATGAGAGGGGAAAAAAGCTATTATAGCAGCAAAGTCAGTATGCTTCATGCTGTGTGACTGATTGCATTGAATGAAAGCTGGCCAAGTTCTGCCTTCACAGTGTTGGGGTTTTTTTTGTAAAAAGGAAGATAAAAGTGTGTAATGTCTTGTGTTTCAGTTTTTGGTTTTATCCTATTTACAGAATGCTGACAGGAAACTGCTTACTTTTATTTTAGCATCTGCTTACTTTGAGGAAAATTTTAAAAAAATAGAATTAAATGTAAAAAATCCTAGAGTTATACAGTAGTCCTACAGTTCAAAATGTATATGCCTATTTAGGCTGGTATTTGAATTGGTTTGGTTTTTCTTAAAATAGGAGAGGGATTTATGTCAATACTTTGAAACAATGAATTCTGTAAAAGTAATACAAAATCAGTTTGTGAAGTACGTTTGAAAATTTTCATGTAGGACATAAATGATTCACTTTCTTGCTTCTGTCCTTTTTGTCACTACAGGACAAACATGCGTTATTAGATGTCACTCCCAATGCAGTGGACCGTCTGAATTATGCCCAGTGGTATCCAATTGTAGTGTTCCTAAATCCTGATTCTAAGCAGGGAGTAAAGACCATGAGAATGAGGTTGTGCCCAGAATCACGAAAAAGTGCCAGAAAGCTGTATGAAAGAGCTCACAAGCTCCGCAAAAATAATCACCATCTCTTCACAAGTAAGTAATTAGACAGACTGGATTAGACTTTCTGACAGAGAAGGGGAGGCAAGATGAGAAAAGCTTCTACCTCCAGAATTTTCTGCAAATGGAGCAGGTCAAGCAGTGATGGACTTGTTCAGGCTTCCCCATTCAATAACCAGTAGTTAATTGGTGTGTGCATCATTTGCACATGACTGCACAAATGTGAAGCAATCTGAAACATCAAAATGACATTTCTAATAGGTCTTGTGGCTTTGCAGGATCATCAGCCAAAATCAAAACTTGAATAAATAGGAAAATGATGTAACTTTATTGTTTTAGTCTAGCTAAACTCAAGCCTCTCTCTCTTTATTCTAAGCTACTGTTAATTTAGCATTTCCTGTGCTAATTTCCACGTCCCAAACCACATCAGGCCTTAAGGTTGCTTGGGTACTAATGTTTACATTACTATTTAAATCTCATAGTTTTAACCTACCAGTTTATATTGCTTTTATTACTCATGGTATAAATCCTTCTTGTAGTTCTGCAGAAATCATAAGTCAAACTAATCTGCTGTACTTCTAGCTACCATTAACTTGAATTCAATGAATGAAGGATGGTATGGAGCTCTTAAGGAAGCAATTCAGCAACAACAGAACCAGCTAGTGTGGGTTTCAGAAGGAAAGGTAAGAAATAATGTTTGGGGGGAAATGGCAAAACAGTGTTCATGAGAGATTTTCTGTGAAGATCTAAAGCAGTAATGCCTCCTGGCTATGTGAGCTGCTTAAAGCTGATTTCTCTCTACATTAGAGCACTTACTCTGTTCATGAGAGCTGTACATTTGTCCTTATGCATGTAGCAGTGTAGTAAGGGAGCATTTCCTCACTGGCATTGTTAACTGGAGGATATATTAATGCTGTGAAGATTTTGCAGGGATTGGATGGGTTTTCGTCAAAGAACATCTGGGAATTTCACTGCAGGGGTACTCAGGGCTAGGATTGCCTGATGATGGAGTGAGTTTTTCATTATTATAAAATCAAGTGGCATATTCATGTTCTTTCTGAGAACAGTTGTGAGAAAACACATGTGAAACCACAAGTTAGTATTCTACGTTCCCCACTAAAACTCCGCTTAGCTTCTTGAGCTGCATGTTACTCTATGCACATTAGATCCATCCTCTTGGAGAGCTATTATCAAGTCTCGTGCCAGCTAAAAGTAAGCAAATGATGAATCAGCTATTGCTATGGGTTTCTTAATTTTCTTTAATTAGGTCTGGATTAGACCCTAGCTCCTTGTATGTACCTGCAAAGTGATGATTCCGAAAGCATAATAGCATTTTCAAGTGCAGTTCTGTATTTTTGCAAGCACTTTGGTCTCTGTGGACACTGCACTGTCCCTTGCTCCCTTACACTGACAGTCATCTGGTGCCTTAGTAAAATGATTCAAAGAGCTAGCCTGCAGATGAGTCTTTTAGGTCTAAGCTTAACATACTCAGTGATGGAAACCTGATTTCTTGTCCCCTGTGATGATAATAATACTGGATTTGATAAAACTCCCACATTCTACATTGCAAGAGAAGGGTGTTCTTTAAAAGGTATTTCAATAAACGTGTACCCTAATTTTGTTTGCCACAGGCAGATGGTGCTACAAGTGATGATCTTGATTTACACGATGACCGCCTTTCTTACCTCTCCGCTCCCGGCAGTGAGTATTCCATGTACAGCACAGACAGCAGACACACGTCTGACTACGAAGACACAGACACAGAAGGGGGTGCTTACACTGATCAAGAACTGGATGAAACTCTGAATGATGAGGTTGGGACTCCTCCTGAATCTGCTATTACACGCTCCTCTGAACCTGTTCGAGAGGATTCTTCTGGAATGCATCATGAGACTCAGACTTACCCTGCTTATGCATCTCAAGCTCAGCCACAGCCAAATCTCAGAATAGACTCTTCAGGATTTAAAGCAACTACTACTCAGCCGGTAAGAAAGTCATTTTATACACTGACCACTGTACACTGACTTCAGGTTGCAAGTTCTCTTGAATAAGAAATGTCCATTTATATTCTGCTTACCAGTGTTGTGTGTGCATACAAGAATCTGTCAGCAGCAGCAGTACATTACAGTGAATTGGAGAATCACCTTGCCCTGCTTGTTTTAGTGACTCATTGACAGGAGGGGGATTGAAGTACCATTCTACTTTGATTAAATGTTTTGCTTTTATAATCCTCAACCTAATGAATTTCTAGAAGTGCTAGTGCATGATACTATCAGTACATTTCATTTTACATCTAGCTGCATTGGTCAGAGCATCACTTAAATTATTTTAATATAAATCAAAAAGTCATACATTGATTCAATAGCAGTATATTTAAAATATTTTAAACACTTCACAGAAAGCAGAAGCCTCACCTGCAGTCCCTTACCTTTCCCCGTCGCCTGAATCAAACCCTGCAACCTCATCAGCCTCTGCAGTAAATGCTAATGTAAACCTAAGTAATGTCAGACTGGAGGAGCCTACTGCTGCTCCTTACAACTCTTACCAACCACAAGCGGGCCCCTTAAGAGCACCGAGTACTGAGGGAGCTCATGTAGTACTAAGAGACCAAGAGCCATCATCCTTACCGCCGCATATAGATCCAGCAAAGGTACCTGTGCCACATTGTTGTGCTGATTTCCTGCTATACATCAAGCTAGCATATGATCTTTGTTTTGCCCTTATTTGAAGAATTCCTTCTAATTTTTTGTTCATCTAAGAGAATCATGCAGGTTACAAAAACCAGTTCATCTGAATTGCTAAGCATCATTTAATGTTTTGTGTGCATGGCTTCAAACTCTGTCCTTTTCACTTCTCAAACGCCTGACTTTTTAAAAAAGGCTGCATTCTGTATTTTGATTTTACTTTACATGTGACTTCCTTAGACTGTCAACGTTCTCCTGTTAATGAGGCCTCGACAAAAATCTTATTTCCCTAAAATTTAAATCGTGCCATATCGTTGATCATGAGGTTGAGTACTATTTGTTGAGTGACGTTATATACTTCTTCAGCAATGCTAGAACTATCTTAGTGTATTTATATATTTCACTTCCATTCTTTCCACATTCTGAAAAAAAGCGTGTGTTTTTTTTTCCCTGACCACCAAACCCCAGACATGAGGCTATTACCTTGGTCTTTCTCTTTAATCTACTCTTCTAATCTAGGCTTCTTAAAAATATGACTAAAAAGGATCTCTTGAATCACCAAGTTCAGCTTCCTCTGGTTGCAAACCATCTGCATCAAATTATTCTGCTTTTAAACAAAATTAAAGCCAGTATTTAAAACTTGTGTTTGTTTCAAATACTACCTTTCAACTGCACCTGAAGTTACTCTTCATTTTAGCTGAGAAGTGTCTCTCTCTAACAGGTGTACCGGAAGGATCCATACATTAATGAAGAAGCATCCAGACAAAGCTATGTCTTAAAACAGCCAGCAATTAATCACCCAGTACAGAGACAGGAAAGAGACCCAAATCTGATCTATGAATCCCAGGCTCAATATGCAGAAAAACAACCCAGTAGGGATTATGAACAGTCAACATATAGGTATGACTCTACAAACTATGTAGATCAATTTTCTCGTGGTTATGACCCTCGCCTACATTATGATGACCGTGTGCCTCCCTATGAGGATCACTGGACATATTATGAGGACAAGCAGCCCTATAACCAAACAAGAACAGCTTATGAAAACCAGCCTCCTAGGGATCTCGATTCCAGACAAAATCTAGAAGAGAGCACAGAGCGCAGCTATTACCCAGCACAACCTCGTTTTGAGGAGCCCCCTGCAATGAGCTATGACAGCAGACCTCGCTACGAGCATGCACCCAAAAACTTCAGCTTGCCACAAGTGCGATACGAGGATCAACACACGGTTGGATACGACACCCACGGTCGATACAAACCAGAAGCTCAGCCATACCAGTCAGCCATATCTCGGTCTCCTGAACCCAAGCAGTACTTTGATCCACACATAAGAGGCTATGAACAAGGACCTCCTCAAGCTTATAGTGCTAAAGCTGGACAATATGAGCCTTCTCATAGCACTTCAGGTGTTTCTCTTCCTCCTCCCCCTTCATCACAAACCAAACCAGAAGTTTTGCCTTCCAACAGTAAACCACTGCCTACACCACCATCCCTAGCTGAGGAAGAAGAAGATCCAGCCATGAAACCACAGTCTGTGCGAAGTAGGGTTAAGATATTTGAAAGGAGAAGATCCCCATCTTTGGAAAAAATAAAGGATACAAGTGATACATCAGCTGTCAAGGTAAGTCATTTAAGTTTTTTAGTTCCTGCTTTTTTGCCAATGAGACTGCACTGCAAGAAGTAAAATATTGTCTCAGAAGCAAAGCTTTACTGCTTGTGGAAATACTGCCTTTTAACAACCTAAGTGAGGTATGTTTTAAAAGCAGAACCTGAACACTTCTTGTGAAAACACTGCCAGGGGTCTTGCTATACTGGAAACTCCTCTGATTCTTCTTTTGCTAGTAGTTGTTTTTTCTTTTGGAGAAAGGGAAGGTATTCTTAGTTTCCTTAAGCATAAAGTGCTTTATCTTTCTAAATGTTAGAATTTAAGAGAATATGCTGTGTTTTTCTTTACAGCCTCCAGAACTAGCACCTAAGCCTGCACTCACGAGTGTGAGTGGTCCAAAACCAACTACTCAAAGCCAGTATGAGCACGAGAAAACAACCTACAGGTAGATGCACAACTGATAAAATTTAGTTTTCAATATGAGTTTAGAATATTCAAAAACACATCTTAGTGTTTCAAATTGGAAACTGCAGAGGAGTCAGAGTATGTCAGTATCGTTTGTGTATCAATAGTAAAGCAGGGCATGAAGTCAGTTCTCATGGGTGTGACTGCTGGGAGGTGGGGGAGAGATACTTAGTTTCTTCCTCAAAAATGCTGAGAAATCATTGTATCTCTGTTCTACTTTCTTCTGTCTTTAATTGAGCTAATTACAAAGCAAAACAAAAAGGAAAAGGTAAGATATAAGGGAAATAAGGATTTTCTTTCCTTATGGTATGCCAGAACTTCTAATTTCCTTCCAATATAGGTAAAAAGGCAAGGTATGCAATTAAAAGAATTACATATTCATTGCTTTATTAATAGCTAGGTTAAAAAATAGAACTGTAATTTGGGCATTTACACTGGTTCAACTGGGCAAGGCAACTGTATATTATTCTTCTTGGTTAGGGCCCCAGAACCACAGAGACCTCAAGTGAAGCCACCTGAAGATATTGTGCGTTCCAATCATTATGATCCTGAGGAAGATGAGGAGTATTACCGGAAGCAGCTCTCCTACTTCGATCGCAGGAGTTTTGAAAATAAGCCATCGGCGCAGGTTGCTGCCAGCCATCATTCTGAGCCCACCAAACCAATACATTCACAGAATCAGCTGAATTTCAGCAATTATTCTAAGTAAGTTTGGGTTCTTTGGTTTTTAAATTTGAAAAAGGAGGGGGGCATCTAGGACTAAAACTGAAATTCTGCCCGTGTTCAATGGAGTCAGGGACTTGTGGTACTGAAATGAAATTTAGTATTCATGAAGTCCTGAGTTTCTGTTTAGGTGTAGCCTTACTTTAAAAACACATACCTCTATAACTTCTAATTTTGGTAAATTAATCACTTTTGCAGGTATCAGGAGCTTCAACATGTTACTTTTACTTACTGCTTAACTAGCATACCATCATAGAATTGTTTAGGTTGGAAGAGACCACTATGATCAAGTCCAACCATAATGTAGCACTGCCAAGGCCTACAACTTATGTCAGTCCCTAATTGCCACATCTACACATCTCTTCACCTCCAGGGATGGTGACTCCACGACTTCCCTGGGCAGCCTGTTTCAATGTCTGATAGCCCTTTCAGTGAAGAAATATTTCCCAATATCTTACCTAAATTCCTCCAGCACAATTTGAGGTCACTTCCTCTTGTCCTGTCACTTCTTACCCGGGAAAAGAGGCTGAATCCTACCTGGCTATGATCTTCTTTTAGTGAGCTGTAGACTGATAATGTCTCTCCTGAGCCTCCTCCAGGCTGAGCTCCCCAAGCTCCCTCAGCTGCAACTCACATGATTTGTGCTCCAGACCCTTCCCCAGCCCTGTTGCCCTTTTCTGGACCTGCTCAATGTCCTCCTTGCTGTGAGAGGCCCAGAGCTGGACACAGCACTCAAGGTGTGGCCTCAGCAGTGCCCAGCACAGAGGGATGGTCACTGCATGGATCCTGCTGGACACACCATGGCTGGTCCAGGCCAGGTGCCTTTGGCCTCCTTGGCCACCTGGGCACACCTGGCTCATGTTCAGCTGCTGTTGACCAGCACCCCCAGGGCCTTTTGCAGCTTTCCAGCCCCTCTGCCCCAGCCTGTGGCACTGCAGGGGTTGGTGTGAGCCAAGGGCAGGACCCACTGCTGAACCTCACACAGTTGGCCTCAGCCACTGATCCAGCCTGTCCAGACCCCTCTGCAGAGCTTTCCTACCCTCCAGCAAATCAACTCTCCTTAATTTGGAGTCACCTGTGAACTTACTGGGGGAGTGCTCTCAATCCCCTCATCAAGATCATTGATTGTGTTCTGTTTATTATCATAAGCAGGACATAATAAAGCATTTTCTTAGTCTAGTAGTAGTGCTTACACATCCTTCAAAACAAAGGTTTCGATTTATTCCAGTTCTGAATGCATTTGTTCTTGTGCATGTTAGCCATGTTTGACATTAGGAAACTGAGCCTTTAGGGAATATTGCTGAGGCCAGAATTTAATCTGTTGATGGAAACATCTGTTTCCTGTATTATTTTGTTTCCTTGAATTGGAACATTTTTATACAGAAATTGTGTGAAAGATCATACACAGATTTTGCTCAGGTAAAGAGCTGGCTATTTTGGAGGATAGTATTCAAACTTTTTGAATACTCTCCACAGTTAATTAAATCTTTAAATTTGTTTTTAAATTTTTTTTTGAAACAACAAGTTTTGTTTTGAAATAACAAGATGTTTGTAGATGTTACTGTGAAAAGCCACCTTGGCTTGCTGCATGCAGCCTGAAAACTGGGTGGTTTTGAGGGCTTTGGTTGTATTCCTGCTTGAAACATGGACTATTCAGGTCAAGCTGAAAATATGACAGCCTTAATGTAAATGAGATCTTTAGAATGATAGTTGTAGTTTTATAATGTTGAGTGTACGTGCAAGGTATCTTCCATGTACTTGATACACCATGTTCCAGTGCTTGTCTTAAAGGATTTGAGCTGGGACTTGGGAATCCAGTTATTATTTGTTTGGTCATTGTCTGTGATCTTCCATTGTCTTTGTGACCTGAGAATGTTGGAATGGTCCAAAAAATTTGATAGGTTTTAAAGGCTTCACTTTTTTTCCCCCTAATGGTGTGTATATTGGGTGTCTGTAACCAGTCCTGATTCTCAGGCAAGGATGCTTCTTATCCTTCCTTTTCATTTGCCCAGTGTCTTCTGGTGGAAAGATGAGAGCTCAGCTGTTCTGCTCTCTGGGCATCATAGGCATAGACCTAAGAAAGCTGTCCTGACTGGTCTCATAGCAGTAATTTTCAAAATTCCACATAAAAAACCCAGTGTTACCCACAGATGATCCATTTTGGTGTTGCCATTGAAAATGCAAGTCACACTTTGGGAGAAGTGTTGCGAGCATTCATCAAGTAATTGTGAGGATTGTAAAATTTTTCAGGTGGAGAGTGTCAAAAGCTTTCATTGTACATTTGTTATTCTTCAGTGTTGTCACGGTGAAAAGCATGAGAGACAAACACAACCACTGAATTTTTGGTGCAGAACAGCTCATGGTTGAGAGAGATTCTTCCATATTTCTACCTACTGCTTCTGTCTGCAGTGTCACTTGTATTCTTTGGCTGCTCGCTTGTGGTTTTGTTTTGATCATGAGCTAGTGTATAACTTCAGGGCTTGTATGTATGGGAAGGTGACCTCTTACTGCCACAGAGGAGTAAGATAATACTGGTTTTAAGGCTGACAATTTCATGTATCATGTGGGACAAACGTGTTCTGTTTTTGCTTTGTGAAAGAATGTAACCCTTAACAGGAAGGGCCAGACATGGGAAAGAAAATTTACCCAGGAGGGCAGTCCAGTGCAAATAGACAAATACTAAAATATTAATGTAAGTGGAAAGAGATAAACAAGAATGCTGCTCAGTTGGACAGTACTGCCTCTAGTACACTGCAGTGTCCTTGTGTGGAAACACAAACCCACTGCTATCTTGAAAAAGCGTTCATGTTTAGGACTTTCTTTTAACCAGCTTCCACGTTGTTCCTGTTACTTGCTCAGTATTAATCTTTTTTCCCAGTGAATTTATATGGTAATTGCTATTCTGTGAATAACTCTTCTAAAAATAAACAGGACTAAATTTGGATTATACAGGAACTGTTGATTATGCAATCTCTTTCTTCTGAATAATCCATATAATGTATTCTGGGTACAGAGGACAGATTTTATTTATTCATGAGCAATAGCTACAACTTTCTTAATGTTAAATATTAATGTGAAACATCAAATTATGTAAAGTTCTTTGCCACTGAGTAAAGATGGTGACAATCCATATTTTTCCCACTACAAATTATTTTACTGTTTTATTTTGTTGGGGGTTTATTTTCATAATTTAAGAAATTCATGCCATTGCTAAAGCTGCTTTGTAGGGATAATGCCACATCTGCACGTTACAGTTGTCAGGAACTGCAGAATAAGGGGTAATTTCTCTTGCTGTGAGAAAATAGTAGAACCTGTAAATGGGTGTGTTTCAGTGGGTCTGGTTGAAGCAATTTGAGGCAGATATCCCCATGGCTGAGAGTAGTGGGTTTGTTACTGCTTGGATCAATGGAGTTACCTGCTTTTGCTGCTTGACATGCTGCAGAGTCAGGTAACTTTGTGAATGTCTGTTCTGAGCAGGGTTAAGAGTGGTCTCAGAGGCAGCTGCAGCCTCAGCTGGGGAGGCAGTGAGGAGAAGCATCCAGACTCCTGAGTGTCTGTTAGCTGGAGTCTATTGAGCACCAGCAAAGCAGTTGCTGTTGCATCCTTAGGCTTATAACTTGGGTCCCATTGGTTCATTCTAGGGGTTTATTTCTGCTCCCTTTCAAATTAAAGTAGTAAATTTGTCATGAAGGTGAAGTGGGAGATAGTTTAGAAAGCAGTCTATCTATAATTAGGGTAATTTTGATTACACCCTTAGGAGCTGTAAGGGATCACTTTGGCTGCATACAGGTTCTGAGCAGTGGGGATGGGATTGTGTCTGACACTTGGTCAGGAGACTGTGACAGAATGTGCTTCATACTAAACACAACTTTGTGTTCTCCTCCCTTCATCAAAAGGTGTACTACCCTTCCCCATTTGTTTGTCCCCTGGGACACTGATATGCACTTCTGATCATGTGTAGTGTGTGTGGGGCTTTTCCTGTGGGCTTTTGCAGGGCTGCCCTCCCCTGGTTGCTATCTCCCTCTGGGAAGCAGTGATTTCAGGTGGGCACTTTCTTGAGAGAGCAGCTATTACCCACCTGGAGTAAAGGCAACAGGGAGTGAGCATGCAGTAATGGCTCCTGTTGCTGGATAAATGGCTTTAGATAAAATCAGTGGGAATGGAAGCTTTGAGATAGATCTAAAGTCATCTCTTTTTTGCAGCTCTGGTTTTAGAGGTATGTTCATACAAATGCTGTTTAGATCACTGATCTTCTCATTCATGTGACGATCAAGCAGACTTGCAGAAGTTTCCAGCCTTTTTATAGTTTCATAGCATACTCCTCTAAAGTGCCAAGATGGTTGGTGTCTAGAATTGTTGCCTGTTAAATATTTGTGACCATACAGAAAGTGAATGAATGAGGGAAAGCTGTCCTCATGTACAAGTACATGTACATGTATTTTCTTGCTACATGTAAGCAAGGTAAGTGTTAAAAATCTAGGGAAGTCATCAGTATACTTATGGTTCTGTCTCTCCTGGTATTTGGAAACAGTTCTAAGATGTTCTTTTAGATACTGTTGAACACAACCAGAAACATTTTATGGTGTGGGCTCTCTACTGGATGAGCTGATAGTGCTGGAGAAACAGTTGCTGTGAATGTACCCTCCTTACATGATCTGCAGTACAGTACAACCCTACTGTCAGTCTGTCAGTGTTATGACTGAAGAAGTTGTTTCAAACTGGACTATATGAGAGGTTGTTCATTTATTTCAATGTATTGAATAATTTTCTTTATACAGATTGTAACAAATGGCTTAGTGTAATCTCATTCTTACTTTTAATA
The DNA here is from genome assembly GCF_001522545.3 of Parus major. Taxonomy (NCBI): domain Eukaryota; kingdom Metazoa; phylum Chordata; class Aves; order Passeriformes; family Paridae; genus Parus; species Parus major. The sequence goes on along the minus strand of NC_031779.1, from coordinate 5,409,349 downwards.
CCTGCCAATACAAGATCTTGACTACCTTCTAATTCACTGACCAAATCTCATATGGAATATAATATGTGATCATTGTAAACATGCATATGGTAAAGGTTTTGTCAGAAATATCTCTGTGAATAGTGTCTCTGTTTCAACAACCTTGTCATATGACAGCTGCTAGGACTAACATAAAAAGCGTGAAGAAATAATATGCTCAAGATAGAATGACTATTTTCTTTCATTCTTCTATTGCTGTTTGCTTTGCCATCACCTAGATTTCTTGGCTCTTACACTAGCTATGACTACTTGAAAAGGAACATCAAGTGGTAAGACTGTTGTTGATGTGAGGATGTTTTCAGGTGTCCTCTCACTGTTACATTTCATCACAGGCATTATGTGCACTTAAAATTTGAAACACACAAATTCTGGAAGTGCAATAAGTACTATTGCGATCCAAAATTACAAAGGTGTTTGTGAAATCAATCATTTTCTGAAGTAAACCTGTGGATAAATATTTCTAGCATAAGAAAAATGCTTTGAAAATAAGAATTTTAAAGTTACATACACTATGCACATAAAGCTAGTGAAGCTTAAGCTGATTACATTTCTAATTAAGATGGCATTGTTCAAATACTAGGTGTATTTAAAGAAGTTATACTAGAATCCATTGTCCTTTTGGCTAATTATGCTTTTTAAAAAAAACAAACTAAAAAGAAGTGGGTTTATTTTTTTTTACAAGACCCATGAAATTAGAGAACGATCTTTCATTGAAATTACTCCAAATGAAGTTGAAAAATAAATAAAATTAATAGGCAATTATGCAAATACACCTGAAATGTCATCTGCCTTTTGTTTGCCTTGGTTTGTGTTACTAATCTTCTAAAGGTCAATGTTGTCTGAATCTCTTGTGCTTATCAATAAATGTTTTTATACTTGAGACAGGCTATTCAAGAAAATAATGTTTTGATGTTTATAGGAAGAGATGGAAATCAGGTGATCATAGAAGACAAAAAATAGCAGTGAATGCAGGAGCTGTGAGGTAACCAAACAGTCAAATGTTGGTTTTTTAATTCTGTTTCAATAGGGGGAAACCAACTGATACTGAATCACTGGATAGACCTGTTGGTGAAAAACGCTATGAGCCAATCCCTCAAGTTACAACTCCTCCTCCTGCTCCTTCAGTCCAGTACACACAGCCACAGTCAATTAACAGTCCTGTCCTGTCTCTCCCAGCACACCACAAGCCTGCACTTTCTGAAGGTGAGCAGTTACAAAGCTGACCTTTGTGGGAACAGCTATTGCTTGTCAGGTGCTTATGGGGTTGCTTCAGCACATCTACATGGGTAACTATGTTGTTCTCTAACTGAAATGTGGAATAATTATTATTGAAAATAGTTTTTTATTGTAGTGAGATTGAATTTTATGATATTATTTTGTAATTCTCTCTGAAACCAGGTAGGTTCCAGGTATTAGTAATACCTGTAACTGTTGCACTTGTCTCGGCAAAGATGAAGTAAAACTCTCTGTGCTTTGGACCAGAATTCTTCTGACATGAGTAATAGTTGTAGGCTTCTAAAAACAAAAGAAAAAGTTGTTTTCACTTTCACATTGAGAGGATTACCCAGTTCAGTTGAATTTTCTGGTTTGTTCAGCTACACAATGGTATTTCAGTACTGCTTTTCTGGAGGTTTGATCATGATATAAATTAGTCTAACCTTTTCATTGAAAGGTCATACCATTGTCTCTAACATTTATAATGAAATGTTAGATAACTTAATGTATATATTTTATACTGATGATTAAGATGATGATTAAGAATTGACTGAAATGTGTTCATGTGCCTCAGTGTACGTGACCAGTCATTTTTGGTGGTTTCTGACAAGTTTGGGTATTTTCATTTTCATTGCAGTTAACTCTGTGTCTGATCCTCCTCCACCTCAGAACAAGTCAGCAATTTTCAGATCCTCTAGAGAGGACACTGTGCAGTCCACTTTTTACCCTCAGAAAAGCTTCCCTGACAAAGGCCCTGTTAATGGAACTGAGCAGATTCAGAAAACAGTCACTCCTTCCTACAACCGCTTCTCAACCAAACCTTACACCAGTGCTGCACGGCCCTTTGAGCGCAAGTTTGAAAGTCCGAAATTCAACCACAATCTCTTGCCAAATGAAGCTCAGCATAAACCAGAGTTGCCATCAAAATCTTCAAATTCTCCTCAACCAATTTTGAAAGCACACAGCTCATCGCAGCCTCCTGACTTTGAGAGTGGAACGGACACCTATGCTGTACAGGTCGACAAGCCTAAATATCAACCAAATAACGTTAATGCTGTGCCTAAAGCCATTCCTGTAAGGTAAGCTGCTGCTCCTTCCCTTTCCACCTGTACATCTACAGGTCATCTGAAAATGAAAAATAAAGCTTGTTTTTTAATTCTCCTTCCAATTTCTGTAGGTATTGTAGTCGAACGATTGATGCTATTATTCTAAATTCTGCCAAAGGATAGATACTTAAAATGTGTTTGATGTGCCTGAACTGTCTTGCATTCTGTTACTAGGAAGTGGCATGGCTTTACTTCCTATTTCTCATACTAAATTATAAATTTTCTGGTAGATAGTAATAATTTGTCCTCACAATTCTTTCCAGAAGATGGAATTAATTTCTAAAGATAGCTATTGCAGCAAATTGTATTCATTTTGTGCTTAGAGAGACCTCATGGGACATGTGAATAAGGGATACTTTAAAAATACTTGTGAAAAGAAAGTAACTTTTGCAGTTTCATATTGGTGCTCTTTACTGTGAGACAAACCAGCAGCTGCTTATTTGCAGCTCATGCTTGCACAACATGCTTTAACGTATAAGAACTATGTCAAGAGTAACAGATACTGTTACAATCTTAAGCTATTTGCTTTTGCAGAACAGTGTTTTAGTGATATTTTATTTCAACACAATAATAATGTGTGAACCTTAAGACTTAAAATTTTGCTGTTTGTCTTATATGTTCTTAAGCACCTGAGAAATGTTTTATGCTAGGTAGTTCTGTAGACTGCTACATTTTGGAGTTACTGGCTCTTTGAGTGAAATTCTTTTGAAACTGTTCTGAAAACTTCATCAAGGTATCTTGAAGTTACAAGTTTCTTTTTAGTTATAGCCTGGCACCCTGGAAAAACGTGTGTAATTTTTTTTTCTTGCAAGCTTTGTTTTCCATATATATGTATGTAAAAAGGTTCACTATCACTTGAATAAGAATTAGTAATTCTTCTGGTAAAATAGTCAGAATGGAGTTTTGGGACAAAAAAAATAAACTTTCCATTGCATTCACTTTTATGAAGCTGAATGTGTAGCTGGGGTAAGGTCTTTCTGTATAATGCCAGAAGCAGGCAGCTGGAAACACAAGATTCAAGTGGTCTGAATTCTTGCTTTAACTACTTCCTGAATGCTTTCAGAGTTGGTGAGAGTTGGTGGGGGTTTTTTTGTTGTGTTGTTTTGGTTTTTTTTGGGGGGGGGGGTTCTTTCTTTGTTTTGGGGTTCTTTTTGGGTGGAGTTGGGTTTTTTGCCACAGAGTTTCAGGAGGAAATATTGATAAAACTGCTAGGCTTTCTGTCTTTTCAGCCCTACAGCACTTGAGGATGAGGAGGAGGAAGATGGACACACAGTTGTAGCCACAGCAAGAGGTGTATTTAACAGCAATGGTGGTGTATTGAGCTCCATAGAGACTGGAGTTAGTATTATTATACCACAAGGAGCCATTCCAGAGGGAATAGAGCAAGAAATATATTTCAAAGTCTGCAGAGACAACAGTATACTTCCACCTTTGGATAAAGAGAAAGGTAACAGCTGGAACTGTACACTGTTCTGCTACTTAATACAATTCTTTTCTAACGAGAACAAAACAGAATATGAAAGTAACCTTGATATGCTCCAGTAGTTTTAATTTTGAGATTGTAGTGTGTTCTACTGAAAAGTCACTTGAGTGAAAAACACTCTTGTGCCTTTCTTTACTGAGAGGTCTAAACGTTTGTATTTTTCTCTAAATTGAGTTACTGAGTAGCTCTGCAGTGTAATTGTGTAATACTTTGAATGTATGTCACAAAAAGTCAGTAACAGATTTTTTTCCTTCTCTTAACTCTAGGTGAAACACTTCTTAGCCCCTTGGTAATGTGTGGGCCTCATGGACTAAAATTCCTGAAGCCAGTGGAGCTGCGCCTGCCACACTGTGCGTCTATGACCCCTGATGGTTGGTCTTTTGCTCTAAAATCCTCCGATTCCTCGTCGGGTATGCTGTCCTCCCTCTGTCCTTTTGGGGCTTTTGGGTGCTATCGTATAATTTAAGTTATTTTGGCTAAAGGTGATGCTGTGTAATATAAAAACTCAATCATTGTATTTGTGTCAAACTCTCCCATTTCACTTTCATTACAAATGTCTTTCTTACATTTACTCATGGTGCAAATTCATAGCTAGAACCATGATAGCAGAAAAAGAGTAATATCTCTAGTCTATTAAATATTACCGTATTTTTCTATTCTGTCTTCTTTCTTGAGGACTGCTACAGCTGAATACACTTGAAATGATAGTCGCACTAAAACTGAGAGGAAATGAATATGTACCTCTGATTGGCCTTTGTAACATTACTGGTGTTTGTCTGTTGCTTAATTAACCATATAGGACTCTGGCAAATCTTAACAATCTGCATGCTCATAAATCATGATTTAACGCTTGTTAACTGTTTCCATGTGTGCAAGTTGATGCTAACAATTGGGTCATTTAAGAAAACTATAGTGTTCAGTAAAAGCATTTACAATTTATTCTAATGTAGCTGGTTTTTCCAAAAGACTTTTCTTGCTTGCTCCTACCTATCTCTCCTCTACTGCCTTTATCCAGAAGTCTCTGGTTGATAGTAAAAGTTGCAACTAGGTTGCAATTTTATTTACCTGTTCATTTTTACCTCACTGTGGCTTTCTGGGATGAGGGAGAGAATGTATTGGCTGAAATTGTCAGCGAGGAGCCTAATTGAGAATTCTGGGCAAGTTTCAAGCAATTTCATGAAACGGCTGTGAGGTTACAGAGATTTAAAAAGGAATGTTTGCACATCTGGGGAAAAAGTCTTAAGGTTTTATTCAGCTACTTTCAAAATTTATGGTGGAAGATTCAAGCCATTAATGTGCACATGTGATCTGAGTACTGAGTGAAAAATGTATTTCTGTATACAGCATTTAAGCCACCATGTATGCATATCTTCTCTCACCAATGTATCTATCACTGTCAACACCAAAGCACTGATGCTTTGAAAAATTAAAGCATCAATCCCCTTCATGGGGAATCAATAATCTAGAGGTATTAATGGCAATAATTTTTAGTTGTTTTTTATAAGCTATTCTATGCATGTGTTGCATGCATCTATTTAACAATGTGTGTATACATGGCAGTGTTAAAACACGGGCTCAGAAACTATAGGGTCCCAAAAGATACGACAACTATGTACAAAACCAACACAGCACTTCCTTTGTAACTAATAGCACCTGTTCATGAACTTACTTGAAGTGAAGGGAGAGGACTCAAATGATCTAAACAATAACTGAAGTTACTGAGACATTTTCCTCCCTTTCCAAAGTGGGATGTGTGTGTGCGCGCATGTGTGGGTGAAAGCAAGAGCGTGTATATTTAAACCCTAACACTTTCTGTACTGTAAATATAACACCACATTCTGTTAATCTGAAATGGGATGTATATCATAACATTGCTCTTTTGAGACAAACTTAAAAATTAGGCAATTCTGTCTTATGATATGTAAGTAGACCATACTGTGTCTTAAATAAATTATTGTTTTCTCTCTTTCTAAATTAGTTGGTTATGGGACTCTGATTCTTGGGGTGGCTTTATTATAACAATTTATACAATTCTGGGGTTTTTCTCTCTTCAGTCGTCTGCTCTACCTCATCTTTTCTCAATGTATCCATGTTCTGTCCTAAAAGTGACATTCATTTGCACTTACTAACATCTTTTCTGCCACATTTAAGCCTCATACATTGGTATTTTACTCTTCAACCCCTGCAAAAGCTTAACTGATTCTGGTATTAAAGCTGACTGGGAAAAAAAGTTGCCTTTTATGGCCATACTGATTAGAACATAAAAAATACTGAGTGATATCTTTATTTTCCTTTTCAAAGCAGTTGTATGGGAAAATATGGGAAAAACATCCTGTATCTTTACTATGTATTTAGAAGGAAAGGTTGGAAACAAGTCTGCCTGTCTCATGTGCAAGACTAGGACCCGACCGTCTTACTGTTTTGTTCTACTCTTTTAATACATTTGGTCATATGAGTTTGGAATGGAATTTCCTGAATCTGTAAAAGGAAAAATTCTCCAGCATTATTGAGGTTTTTGACTGAAATAAGCAATCTCAGCTGCTTGCAGTAAATTTGTTTGTTTTCTCTGACTATACACCAGACACTTCTATTCTTTGTCACTACGTTAGATGTTGCCATCTCTCAGTGCATTGTGTACTTCATTTTGTTTTCATGAGTTCAAGAAAACTACATGGAATTTGTATCATTCTCACTTAATACTGAGGTGTCAGATGTTTGTTCAGGTGTGTGACTGGGTTCTTTATCTTGTTACCCGTTTCTCCTCGAGGCAGATTTATTTGGCCAAGCTATTTAGTGTCATTTATCTGAAAGACTTAATAGAACTTCAGTGCATTTTTCACTTTCTACCATAGTGGGATGATCACACCTTTTGTGTAGTGGCAACACTTGGTAGTGATTTTAGGTGGGTAAATGAAGAATACTGTCTCCACTTAAGAGACAATTGACTGTGCAGAGGGAATGTAACCTTTGATCTGGTGAGACAGCAGCTGATGACATTCTGTTGTAACAGATTGTTACCCAGAACCTTTGACCATGAGTAGATAAGATTTGTTGTAAGGATTTTTATGTACCAGTTAACTGGAATACCTTTTAGTATTTCAGGCTTTTAAACACATATACTGGATGTAGCTGCAAAATGACTACAATCCTGTCTACAATTATTTTCATCATAGAAAATAAAACTACCAATGTGTCATAGTGCTTAGTTACAACATGACTTCTGATTTGCCTCATCTGTGCTCAGAACTGTTCCAAGACACTTTAAATGCGTCTTACCCACATTAGCTTCTAAAATTTCTAATTTTTTTTATTTTTTTTGGTCAATGGCAGTTTAGGAAGGAGCCAGTGACCACCTGATTCACTGTTAACAAGTCTCAAATGGGAAGCACTCTGTTGGTGCTGTAGAGGAGTATGAGTTATATTTACCAGTTCCTGAGTGCCACAGCATCTGTTGTGAATAACTGACCTATCCTGTGTTATATTAAAATGAAGGGGTATTTTTTTATTAATAACATGCAAACTGCAGGGTTTTCTAAAACCATCAAACAAATCAGCAACAAAGAAAAAAAAAAAAAAAAAAAAAAAAAAAACCAACAAAAGAGGTGTAGCTTCAGAACTTAAAAGCTCCTGTCCAAAAGCTTGGTTGTTTCAAGATGTACACTGTGTGACAGCAGATACTAAACACCAGCATTGTGTTTTCCTCCCACAGGTGACCCCAAAACCTGGCAGAACAAGTCTCTTCCTGGGGATCCAAACTATCTTGTTGGAGCAAACTGTGTCTCAGTCCTAATTGACCACTTCTAAATATTAAGTTAGCTGACTGAGTAAATAATATGAAACTGAGATGGACCTTACATATAAACTGAAACACTCTATCAAGTATTAACTGTTCTATAAGTGATAATGGATCTTAGTGTTTAAGCATCTTGCTTTAACTAACAATGAATTAGCAAGTACATTCTTTGAACCATGGTCACAATACATGCCACAAGCAGGGAGTGTACAGGGGGAACAAGGGTTTTGCAGGTCCTGTATGCTTTGGTTTGGTTGTTCTTGTGTTGGGTTGGGTTTTTTTTGTTTTGTTTTTGGGGTTTTTTGTTCATTTGTTTTTTGGGGTTTTTTGTTTTTGGTTTTTTTTCTGTTAAATGACACTACTAGTATTTTGCTGTTATCTGAAAGTACCAATGAAACTATACACAGAGGAACTAACTTTATTTCATACTTCAGTGTTGAAAACACAGATTTTAGCCTGCGTTTTGACTGTGTGTTTTTAACTCACAAGACTACCTTTTGGTCTCTGCTTTTTAAATTACTTTTGGTGTACATGTCCAATGAAATGGCAGTCAGCTTGGGGTAGCACAGTTCAGATGTTTTCCTCTGCTGGGAGGTAATGCAAACACATCTACTTGCTGTATATGGAAACATTGTCCTGAGAACAAGGGGGAGGGGGAAAAGCATGTGGGATGACTATGGTTCAGATGCCTCTGTGGATTTGTAAATTAACCACATTATTACAGACCTATTAACCAGCAGGGATGCCTTACCCTCATGTTTTTAATAGTCTTAGCTCTCATAGTTCTCTGTATTAAGTTTGTATGGCTTTTGTGCTTACTTAGATATTATTATATCATGAGAGACTGGGGGGGGTGGGGAACAACAACAAAAAATTGTGAGTTTGGTTTCAAGAACGAGCATTGTTTGTGTTCATCAGCCAGAAGAGAACCAGAAGAAAATGATGGTATGTTTTCTGCTATGCATTTGAAAATTTATAGATGTTATAGACCGCTTGTATATAATGCGTGCATACCACTTTTGTTTTTGGTTTGTAAATTAACTTTTATAAGCTTTACCTTTTTATATATATAAATATATATAAAAACAAACGAAGTTTCTTAAGGATATCTTTGTATTCTCATACCTTTTGAGCCTTGAACTTTGACATCTGCAGCAATAAAGCAGCATTTCTACAATATACGAACGAGGACATTTTTTAAAAATGCACAAAGTTGTTACCTTTTAAAGTGCTGCATTTAAAGAATATAACTCGGAATTCTCTACTTTGATTAAATTCTTGAAAAGTATCCCTACTGTAATTTGTCATAAGGATGCTGTACTATGTGCCCTGAAATGTATTTTTTTACTAATAGACAATTTATTACGGCACAATGGCACTACTACTGTTTAGATAATATACCACTGCATTCTGTTAATGAGTTATTAGCTATTCAGGTGTGGCTGATTTTTTTTCTCTGCAGTTATTAAAATTACACGTTTCTAAATATACAGAATAAAACTGTTTTTAAAATAATAAAGATGATTGTAGTATCTTATTGTTTCTGAAATGCATTTATGTGTACATAACACAATTTTGATTTTATTTTTTCTATGTAAGTAGAGAGCTGGATCTGCCATATGTTCATACATGTAGCCAGAACTCCATTGTGTGGAGTCAGTTGGAGCTGTGTACAGCAGGGCTTCTGAAATGATGAACTCCAGTGTGGATCCACTGAAATTTCTCAGTACAAGAGTAGGAGTGGTAGACTTCCCTCTTGGCTCATTACGTTAGGCTAGTTTACCTGTGACACCTAATCTTCCAAAATCCTTGGTAGTGTTCTAGCATGTAGATGTACACATAGTATAGCTCTACTATTTTAAAGTTATTCTTACAGAATCCCATTACCTGCTTGGAGTATTCCATGGCTAACTAGTATTATCCTATCAGGGGAAATAAGTTCTTAAAGATAATTTTTTTTTTTTAATGCTGGGAAACAGTGCGTAACCTTAATGTTTCCTTTCTGTACTTATACTTACAAGTAAGCTTTGTTTCTCAGGCATGACTTAGCCCAGAAGATGCACTTACTATTGTTGCAATTCCTCCTCATGCCTTATCTCACTCACCAGCAGAGCATGAAACAGTGCAAAGTCCTTGGCTTAGGGTAAGCACTACTTGTGAAAACTAAAACGTCAGTGTTACCAGCAGTGATGTAATGAAGTTCAAAGCACAGCACAGTACCACCTGCTAAGGAGAAAATAAGGAGATCTATCCCAGCCAAAACCAGGACCCTGTGAAGGCCTGCAAAAGGAGTCAGTCAGTCACACTTGAGGCACCCTGGTATTACACTGCATGGACTGTTTACACTTTGTGTTGTGGGCATCCGGAGTCCAGCATGCTTTAAGATTTAACTGTCCTGTGTTGATTTTACTGAAGTGATCCAGATAACATCTTTCTGCTGTTCTGTTTTTAAAGAGTGTAGAGTTATGTCTTTCTATCAAAACAACAAAAAAAATAACAGCTTTTGCTCTGTTGTCATTTCATAAGTGAGATAAGAAACTGATCCTGTTCAAAAATGTGGCAGCTCTACTGTAAAACAGCCTGTTGGAGAAATTGTCTTTTGCTGTCTCTCTGGAGGAATGTTTGTCAAAGTGTCTAATGTGAGCCACGTGCATGCCTTCTTTCTCGTTAAATCCCATTATTTTGGGTGAAAACATGACTAGTGAGAAAAACTGGGCTAAAATAACACATTTTAAATTAATAGTGGTTTTGAAATCTTTATCCTTGCAAGTGGTTGCATTCCTTATATGTTTTATATAGGCTAGGCTCTGCAGGAGGTAAGTTCACCTGTAACACTGTAATATTGTTTCTATTTACTGTTTAATGTGAAGTTCAAAAACTGGATCTCCTAATTCTTCCTATTTGTCTCAGAGGTGTCATGGTCAGCTTTGGCCCTACAAATTATACAGAAGTGTTAAAAATATAAATCTCAAGTCTTGTGTTCAATTTTAATAAGGACCTTCAGTGCTGGAAACAGACAGGGGATACAGAATTGCTGTTTCTATCCGATTCTGGTTTTTTATAAAGATATTTTTTATTATTTTTTTTTCAAGAAAATTAGCAATATATATTCAGTGATAAATACACAAATAATTAAATTTGTAAAAGTAATCCATTCCTACCAGCCTGGGTTAGGTGAAGCAGATCAGCAATGGTAGGGTATGGCTGCAGAGTCTCTGCTGCAATGTAACCTGGAGCAGGTGGAAATTAAAGCCATACAGCTTTGGAGAATAGATGTTGGTAAGCATATTTGAAAAATATGTTCTTACTATCTAAGTCACTTGAGGAAGGCAGTGTATGGACTTCTCTGGCTACTGGCTCCATCCACTGGCAGTATCAAATGATTGGGTAAAAATATTTTTCATTATCTCCAAACTGTGCCTTATGAACTTGTAAGCAAGGATCTGAGAATAAATACACTTACTATTACATTGTCTTTACAGAATTTGCACCACTTGTCTGTTTTATGCAAAAGTTGATGAGCACAGTAGATAGGCTGGGAGAATCAATTACAGCCTGTTAAGGTAAGTGCTGGTTGAAAACGTTTTAGTTTTAACTTTTAGTTAAACGTTAACGTTTTAGTTAACGTTTTAGTTTTAGTTGAAAACGTATTAGTTTCTAAATTATATTAAAAATAATCAACATTTTCTCAGAAATATTTTGGCCTGCTTCCCTTTCAGCTTTGGGGCTTAGAATTTGGGGGAAGATCTAGGAAAAAGGCTGTAGAATTAAAGGAAAATGAGATCAGGTATTTAGTGTGATGGGTTCTTTTATATCTTTGCATACTAATGGTGATACTAAATTACATACATCTAAAAACCTTGCCAAAGATTTAGATGATCTTGCCAGAGGGAAACCTGGCATTGGAAATTATTCCTTGCAGAAAGAAGATGAGAAACATCTTTGCTAGAAGGATAATTCATAGTGCAGAGCCTGACAGAGAACTTCCAGTATAGATGGTGTAACAGTGAAACTGACTGCAGTGATTTCCCCCCTAATTTTACTGCTGTCCTTCCTGAGTTCATGACCAAATATTTCACATTGCAAAATAAAAAGGTATGGTAGAATTAACGTTAACTAATTACATTAGTGATACAGAAGTTTACATATTTGTTTACTGAAGTAGCATGCTAGTAAAGCAGTACATCAGGGAAATCAGCTTAGTGCTCAGGAAATAATTGCTTAAAATTAAGCTTTGGCACCACTTCTTTTATTTCTGTCAGCAACACACTGAAGCCTTTTATAGCCCTTCACATGTCTGCTGAGAATCCAGGAGTGATGAGAGTGGGCTTGTGTATCTTTCAGATACATTTCATCTACAGACTTTCCTTTTTTCTTAATAATTGACATCTTCATGCTTCTAGGCAATTTCAGAAGGTGATTCAGACAAGCTATTGCAGTAATATCTATGCAGCTGTGTCAGTCCCACTGAAATAAAGCTTACTTGTCCTCCAGTCCCTTGTCCTTATGTGGGCACTGGTATAGAAGCCTGTGGGGTTGGTTTGATTGCAAGAAACTGGAGACTTTTTTGTTTTCTGTTTTGGTGGCATTTAAATATAATTTCCATAAATGTAATTTCTATTATTTAATGGGCATAAATGGTAAGGAGTCTTGGCCTGTGATAACAGCTGCCCAGTTTTAAACCATGCCAGTAAGAGAGGAGAGCTGTTTTTCAGAAATGCTGAAAACTGTCACTGTGCAGGAAGAGTTTCCTGAGAGCCCATACAGCTGCTGCTGCTGCAGTGTTCTGTTTAACAACACCCTCAATTCCAAAAAACACTGGCAAAGTTCCCCAAGAAACTTTGTGTTTTCTGATGTATTTGTGTGTAGGATGCAAAACTATCCCCCAGTGAAGGTGAGGGAGGCTGGCATTGCTCTGGGGGCAAGAAGTTCAGAATTCACCTTTCTGCAATGTGAGAGTAGGTGATGAGTAAGCACAGAGTCTGTACACAAAGGTACTACATTTTGTTTAAATGAATAGCAAGTGCTGTCCTGGCATACCCATAACTTTCACAATGTTTTCTGCTTCTCCTTTCTTTTGATGAGATAGTTCTCTTTGCTGATGACCTTGCTCCTCTGGTCTGTAGGCAGTAGCTCTCTAAAGTGTAGCATGGTAGGTAGTGAGCTGTGAGGCCAGCATGCTTTGTGCTATTCTCTGTATGTGGTAGTGTCTCTCTGTATGTGTCTCTTCATTTCTTCCTGATGTGATCCTTGGGTTATTTTAAATATCAAAAATAAAAAGCACCTTGCTGAGGCTTTCTAGTGATCGAGCCATGAATAGAAAATACACCATAAATAATGTCATGCAAAAATACCTGCATGGAGTTCAGGACAAAATGACAGAAATGGAGGTGGAGGAGTGCAAGTTCTTGTGTGCATTGGTCCTTCAATTCCATCCTATTTTAAGAGAAAAAGGTATTGTTTTATCATAGACAAGTAGTTTTACAATGGTAGAAACTGTCAGTAAGAACCACTCTGAAAACCCTTCAAGAAAAGAGAAAACGTAAACTTTGTACCCTTTGAACTTTTACTGGATTTTCGTAGCAATTAGAAATAGTTTTACCATATTGTTGTGGGTCTTGAGGTTGTTGATCACATTATACTAATAATGTGTATGTAATTGGACTACCCTTAACAAACAGGAAAAACAAAAGTAATCACCTGTTTGTGAACAAAAAAATCTCTTCTTAAATAAGAAGTTTGCTTTCTCATACTGTGAAAGAAAATGAATATATTATTAAAAACACTCCTATTAAAAAGGAGTAATTCAGATCAGCAATTTGTGTTAGATTGATTCCCTTTGTGCAGGCTTCCATCCAAGCTCCTGTTCAGTGTATGTGCAACACAGATTGTTTAATACAAAATCACAACTTCTGACAGCCTCTTACCACTCTTTTGATTCATCGAGCTTAATACTGGGCAAGTGCTACTGTTTTTTTTTCTGCAGGCTGAAGAGCTGTGGCAGCCTTTGAGCTCGCATGTGAGTGAAAATAATAACCACTGGGGGGGAGTCTTACCTAAGAAACAGCAAACAGCTTTAGAGAGGGAAGGTGTTGGGAAAGGCAGCAGGTTTTTATTGAGCGCCAAAAGATGCTGTTTAAGTGTGGTGGCCCTTCCTTTTTATTCATTCTCCAGGCATTTTTACATCAGACCGTACCAGTGGCATATATTCAAACTTACTAACAAAGAGTTAATTGTGTAATTGGTCTTTTCAAACTTGTGTGGCTGCTTAGAATGCTGCAGCCCTGCCCAAATTTGCCTTCTCTGAGCCTCAGGAATCCATTAGAGGTCTGATGTCAAGCACTGACTGGGCTGTGAGTCCAGCTGTGCACAGATGTGTGGCAGCTGTGCCCACCATGTGAGCCCAGCCTGGCCTGTGCAGAGCCCCGGGTGCCCAGAGCTGCTGGCTGCAGGCAATTCCATGGAATTGCTTCTGTTTTATAGGGAAAGGGACATCAGTGCAGAACTTCAGGTGCCTCAGCTGTCATTCAAAACTTCTGTCAGGGCTCATGAACAAGGGGCATGTTCAGGGTAGCCAAGGGGAAGAAGTTGAGAGCATTCAGTCATCAGAAAGCCTGGCATGGCCTTCAGTGGTGTGGCAATAGGGAGCCCAGAGCTGCTCATACAGCTAAAGGATGTCCATGTTCCCTTCAGTGTAAAGGACACTTGCAGAAATAGTCCTTTATCATGTTCCTTCTGCAAAGCAGATCAGCTTAATTTTTTTGAGACTTGCTGCTGCTTTCAGAAAACAGTGGTTGCTTGAAGGCTGCTTTTGTAGTTACAAAACAGATGTTCTTATTTAGAAAGCTATGAAAGCCAAGAGACAGTGCAACAGGAGTCTCAAACTCACTGTGGCCAGCTGTGTTTGTGCCATCTCACTTTGCTACAGCACAGTATTTTTGTCATTTTGTCATTTTTCCAGGACTGGGTTTTCTTTATGGACTAATAAACTGAAAGGGGAAGTGTCTGAAGGATGTCTGATGTAATATACCCAGCAAGAGATTATGAACTTTTATAGACTTTTTTAGTCTGCAGTTAATTCATTTTTCATGTTCTCTTTGCATAAACTGTTATCTCTTTCTAACCAAATTGCAAACAAGCCTTAGGAAAGAATTCTGTGTAGTACAGAATAATTTCCTAAAGAACAGTCTATGTAAACTGTACTGCTAGGGGTTTTTTACTATCTCAAGATGTTTTTTTCATAGCAGTGTGATGTCTGTATAACAGTCTGGAGGGTGTAATCTGGATCAAATTCTGAAATAAAAGGATTTTCTACATCTTGAGCTTTTTTCCATACTGTTTTTCTTAAGGAGGAGATGACCTTTGTGCCATGGGAATATATAACAGAATTAATGTTTAGACTGTTGGGTAATTATGTATATGGAGTTAAGAAAATAAAATTTTTAAAGGCCTTCCCAGCATTTGAGACTTTTGCTATAAATAGATGATTCATTATTAAGCCGTTTTTAACTCCTTGCTTTCTTAACTGTTGTAAGAAAATAGTTATCTGGAGTATAGATGATAATTTTTCTACTAACAAACTAGAAGTTATAAATGCCAAATGTTCTATGAATACCTTCATGTAACTTCATGGACTTTGGAGAAATGTGCATGAAATTAAAAAAAAAATATTTTAATCCAAGAAGATCAAAGATTTACTTATCTCTAGTTTTCTGTCAAAAAGCACTAATTTTGGGTGGTGAGATCAGACACTTCTTTCAGCAATCACAGCTGAGTAAGAAATCTTTCTGTTAAGCAAAAAAATTGATGTTCCAAAAATGTTTCTGCTCTTGACTAGAATGAACAGATATTTTAAGGGTTTAGTGAGGCAATGAAATCCAGGGATCCATCTGTGCATCATTTTATTCTTAGTGAATGTTAAGTTCTAAAAATACATAGGAAAGGATTCTGGGGTTCTGATGCAGAGTTATGTAAGGATAAATATAACTGTGTAGAATAGTATTTACTTATGGCATGTGCAGAATTCCAGAATGCTATGCCCCTGTATTTATGGGCATGTCATTTGCTAAGTAGATTTGTTTAGATGTTTATTTTACACTAAGAACAACTATTTTGGGACCAGTGAGTGAGGAGAGAGACCCAAAAGAAAGGTGGTGTAAGTAATTTCTTTCCTTCTGTATGTCTTAATAGATAATGAGCTTAAATACAAAGTGACTCTTCATAGTAAAACTTTAAATTTGTGGACAAGTTTTTAGGTGAATCACTTGATATGTAACTAAAGGTAATTTCAGGAGGAGAAAGCAAGTCCACAACAAAGTTACCTCCAAAACCTCCACAATGGTCCAGGTCTTGCATGTAGTAGATGCTCCAGGTTTTCTTCAGTGTCAGTTCAAATATGCTCCCAGGAATATCCTCAATGTATTTGGGAAAGGAAAAGCAAATTGAAAAGAGGTGGATCAAAAATGTATTCTGTACAGTCACAGTTCTTGTGGAGCAGTAGTGCTGCTCTGCTGCAGTGTGGCTGAATTGAGCTAAGAGCAGAAGTGAAACCAGGACTAATTTTCAATCCCACTAATAGGAGTTGCAATACATACCTTTATTCAACATCTTAATTTTTTATTTTAGTGCACATTGTTTGTGATCCTTATGTAGAAATTGTTTCCCTCAGCATTAACAGAAGGCAAATTGCTGTGACAAGGAAAGGCTTCACTGTGGGTACGTGACCTCATGAAATGCTGTGTGTCTCTTCACTCTTTGGTGCTGTGCTGGGGCACGTGGAAACCTCCCTGCTCTGCTGTGTTGCCATCACATCAGAGCACCTTGTGAAGGTCTTGGCAGGAATCACTGCGATTCACTGAGCTTCAGCTCCCATTCTGGCAGAGTGCCCTTGCAGCAAAGGCATCTGCAGTGCTCTCCTGGGCTGCATTAGGTAAACTATTGCCAGCTGCCCCAGGAGGGGATCCTTCCCCTTGGCTCAGCACTGCTGAAGCCAGGCCTGGAGGTCTCTGCTCAGTCCTGGCTCCTCAGTACAGGAGATGTGTTGGAGAGAGTGGAGCCAAGGGGCCAGAGTGGTGCAGGGAGTGGGGCAGCTCTGCTGTGAATAAAGGCTGAGAAAGCTGGGGCAGTTTAGCCTGCAGTGAGGCTTGGGGAGTATCTTTTATTTTTAATATATGAAGAAACCAACTAGCACAAGGAAGGGTGCAAAGAAGGTGGAGCCGGGCTCTTTTTAGTGGTGTCTGGAGGCACAGCTGGAGAGACAGTGGGCAAAGAATGGAACCCAGAGGGTTCCTTCTGAACATCACAAAACACTTATTTGCTATGAGGTTGCCCCTGGAGGTCATGGACTCTCCATCCTTGGAGCTATTCAAAAGCCACCTGGCTCTGGGTAACACTGCTTGGACAGTGAGGGCTGGACAAGAGTGACTTCTGGACACTCCTTCCAACCTTAACCATCCTACAACTCTTCTGACCAGATAGAATAAACTTTGTGCCAGCCCCAATGCAGCTGTTCCCTCAGTTTTAAGAATTTAGGTGACTTCTAATCTGTGAACTGCTCTGTCCTGCTTATTTATGGAGCATCTGATTGTGTCCAAAAGAAGTGGTGACAACAATACCATACTTCATAAAGACCCATCTCTAAGACACCAGTGTGGTTTAAAAATCGGCTAAGAAAATTGCTCAGTTGCTGTTACTCCTCTGCTCTGCTGTCATACTGTTTATGGAAGAAGAGTGGAAGCAAATAAACATAACAGATCTAGCTCAAAATCCCTATGTGTGGGTTACATATTTTTGTTGTTAATTGAACAAAATGTACTTGTAGCTGTCCATAGCTCTACTTTAATCCAGCTGAATTGTTTGTGTTCAGTGAGGCTTCCTGAATGAAGTGCCTGCAAAGTTGCCACAGTATAGTATGGATGTTGCTGCTAGTGCTTTTATCCTATAGTGTGATCTTCTCATGTAATTCTTGAAATTTTCATTCTGCAGACATTAATGCTGTAAAGCTTTCCTTATTTACACAGTGTTTGCCATATTTGTAAGGTAAATTAACTCACCTGTGTTTGGTGCCCAATGTCAAGAAATATTAAAAGCTTCCAATACTAGAATTGATCTGTTTTTTGCAGCAGTAGTAGCCCTGCTGCCATCAGTTCTTTTCAGCTAGATAACGCTGTAGCTGCCTCTGTCTGCCTTGGAAGTCATTGGTTTTGTGCCTGCAAGCAGCAAGGGCACCGTGCCACGTCGTGGCACCATCAGAACACCATGGGTCATGCAGGTCTTCAGCTGCTCTGGTCTCTGTAACTTCTAGGTTCAAGCTACAGCTCTGTTCTGAGTTCCATTGTTCATTTCTCACCTGAGTAGTTTCTCACTGAACATTCCCAGGAAGGTTTCGTGTTGGACAATGAAATCTGTTCTTGTCATCCAATGAACCTTGCAATGCCTTTGAAAATAGAATGAGTCTAATGGAGGAGGTAACACTTTATTCTTACTACAGTTTAGAGCCTCCTTTGTCTCAGTTAAATATTTACAGCCCATGCTCTATAATTCAACAGGAAAAGGTTAGAGAATTCAGACATTAGAGTGTATTGCTGTAGTACTTCTAAGATTCAGCACATGCCAAAATTATTTTAGCTTCTAGAATATTGCTTTATTTATGAGCTGTCCCTGTCAGGGATGTTAATTTGCACTTTGGTCACAGTGCAAAAGCTGCCAGGCCAGCTGTTGGATGCTGAAGCAACCTATTTATATGTAGACCTCCAGAGTAGAAACTTTTCCTGGTTGTACACAGTTAAGATTTAATTTGCCTCTTCAGTTTTTGTGTGGGATCACAATTGTGGACTGTTTGGCTTCAAGTGATGACTGAAGTTGGATTTTATTTGCATTTCTTTAAGAAATAGTTTTCATTCTGATTTAGGAAATGACTTGTGTTTTCATTTCAACTGTTCCCCAGTACTTGGGATGGCAGCTTAGAGCTACTAAATGCTGCAGATGTGTGTTTGTAGCCATCACTCCATTTAAATGACAGATCCTTCATAACATGTAACATGCTGCCCACTGTGTCTGACTAATAATTGTTAATGTGATCCTCTGTTGAAGCAGAGAAAAGCTACAGCCAGCAATTTGAAAAGTGTGTGCACATACTGCTAATCCAGCCTTTGTGTACACAGGACTGGTGTTGAGTGGTGTAAAATTTACATCATGTGTGAAGAGTCATGGTTTTCAGTAAAAGAAAGGAAAATCAGGCTTTGGGTTTTTTCCTGGTGATCACAGGAGGGTTTTGTTATGAACATAATGTAGACATTGGGATGCTATCAGAAGTGACTACAGTAAGAGACTAGAAATAACAGTAGTAGTAACATAATAAGTCCAAATAGTTCTTTAGCTGCTGGATATGAAAACAAAACACAAACAAAGCCAAAAACATACTTCTACCCTTTCCAGCCTCAGGTTTCTATCAGGTGTCCAAAACCTACAACAGAAACTAACTTTACTTCACTCAGAGATCACAACAAAGCCTATTGTGGACTTGGAATATACATTAGGAACAGGGGGGAAACAATAGCTCTATTGCCTGAATGTAGCAACTTTTTACTTGTCTAGCTTCAACTTTTTAAAATCTGCTCTTAATTTGACATTGCAGTTGGTGAAATTTTCAGCAATTTTTTATCACAGACTTTTTTTGGAATACCACAGATGAGCCACACTTACTCAAAAGAGAAGGACGGTGAAGGCAACAGACCAGCAAATGGCAGACTGATGTGCATAAAAGTATTATCATACATTGCAGGTGTGAGTTAAGCAGTTCTGAAATGCTGTGTTATGGGCACATATGGTGTGAGCTGTGTGATCAAGTTGTTATGCCTGGGTAAAGATTACTTAGGAGAGGAATGATGGATGGCTGCAAATAAGCTCTTGCCTAATAATCCATGCAGTTGTTGAAGGACCCGTGTTGCTCTGACTTGTGCCTGGCACACACAGCCCCACCTCCCAGCACTTGGTCACTGCTGCTCTGGTTACTCACTGAGGAATGCTGTGGCAAACAGAAATCATGCTTAGGAGTTCAGTTTGCTGTAAGACATCACAGGAGGGGAAAAAATGAGCTATAAATGACCATGGCAGATATGAGCCAAAAGTTTTATTTATTGTTTTATTAAAGTTTTGTTTATTGTTTGTTTTAAGCATTGCTTCAAAAGGGTTTCAAATAACATTTTTTGCTGAATCTTCCCCTGTTAATGAATCTTCCCTTCCACAGAGAGTCATGAAGACACACAGATCTGAAGATAGCAACTTCTGAGAGAGATTAATGATTTTTGTTCCATTTAATATTTCTAGGAATGTCAGCAGTTGACTCTCAAAAGGATAATTACTTCATTACCAAATGTAAAAATTATAAACAGGAAATTGTTTAAACTGTCTGTCAAGGAACTAAAATGTCCAATAGTTGTGTAGAGCCCATTACCTCTGCAAACCTGCTGTGTCTAATAACTGTTGTATGAAGGACATGTAGGGAAACAGCTCAGTAACAAAGACCAGCAAATCTCCTGCACTTTGTGGCAGTGATTAATTTTGTTTCAAGTCCTTCATCAGAGTATCTTTGAATATACCCTTTCATGTGGAGATGATCAGGAGACTGCTCTGTTGGAAACCTTCCCATGTGTGAAGAAGGGCTCATAAGAGGCCCTGAACTTGGGTTGAGGAGGACTGGAGTGGCTGTGCTGTACTGAAATGAAATTGCTCTCTGATGCTGGCCAAGAGGATTTGTTCAAATAAACACGCTTATGGAGTTGGGTAAGCTTTTGTATGTGGTAGCTTTGTACACATTGCCTTCATCAGGCAGTGTACTTTGTAAGCAAGCTGCAATCTACTAACAGACTAAATATAGTTAGAAACAGTTCCAATTAAGGAGGGGTAACTTACTGGGTACCATAATAAGATCAGTTTGTAGGATATTAAAAATACTGGTTTGTACTGTGTTTTGGTTAGTGGCAGCCCAAAGCTTTATTATGGGGTTAAGTTTGCTCATCTTCCACCTTTCACTAATATCAGGGTCTTCTCAAAACCCAGGAAATGGAGGAGTTGAGAGTCATTCCCATATATATGGCTTTGGTCCACTGTGTTAACACAGTGTTAACTGTTAAAAACATAGTTAAACATATTAAATATATAGTAATTAAATATAGTTTAAAAACTATGTTTTTTACCCTACACAGTCCCATTTTGTATGGGGGGAATCATTCATTTGTTGGTTGTTTTGAATGGAGTATTATTCATTTGTGGGTATTTTTAATTCCAGAGTTTAAATATCCAGGCTCATTTCCAAGCTCCCAGCACCACCCTTCCCAGAGCCTTGGGTGGCAGCTCCCAGTGCCATGGTCTCAGGCTGTGGTGGAGAGACAGCTTCTCTCCTGTTTTGTGTGTCTTGAGATGAAGGCTGCAGATGTGCTCTGGATTCAGCCTCATAATTCTTCCTGTTCCATACAACAGCTTGAATCCTTCACCTCTATTTTTTCTTGGTCCTTTGTAATCTTTCCCCAAATAATTTAAAAATTGATCTGTCCATCTCCTGCTACAGAATGGAGATCACCTCTTCAGGGAGCCTATTGCAGTGTTTTACTACCTCCTAGTAAAAGTAAAAAATTTGAAAGAAATACAAAGAAGGTCATATACTCATTGTTGACCAATAATAAATGCTCTGAATATTCACTGTATCCTCTTCTCTACCCCTATTTTGGTAAAGCCAAATCATCCTCATTCCTTCAAATCTGTTATCTTCAGTTACAGCATTTCCTCTTGCACAGAAACATCTGATGCCTGTGCTGTGTTAATTGCTGTTGTTCCTCAATGGTTGTAATGTCCTAAGATTTGGAAAAAGAATCAGAGCAGGTGAGGAAATGGAAGCTGTCAGACCATGAGCCCAGTAATGTAAAGGCTACCAACCATAGCATTTTATATTGTGAATCAAAGAATCAAGTCCTACTCTTGTTGGATCATAAAATGTTATTTTTATGGGATAGAAAATATTAAAAAAAACAGGTTTTTTAGTATATCAAACTTGTTCTTTACTAATGACACTTCTATCTGTATCTTTAATATTGCTATTAAAACAGACTTAATTAAATAAAATGCTCTGTGATTTATTGAAATGGCCTGTAATAGCTCAATGTGCTTATACCTTCCTGAAATGCCCCAAACACATTGTGCTAATGCAGCTAATGGCAAGTCCATCACTGCACCACCTGTCTATTTGTGATTTGCAAGGCCTATTAAGTCTACTTATCATTGAGCTGATACAAGGCAGAGAAGAAAGAATGAGGTTAGAAGAATTTTCGTAGAGGAAAACAGCAAGAGGAGGTGGGCAAGGTGAAAAAATTCTTAAAAAGAGTGCAAAACTTGTTAAGTCACAGTTCTCTAGTTCTTCAAATTAGAATGTTTCCTGAGAACTTGATCAAAGAAGCAGTTTTAATGGGTTTCTAAAGGAAAAATACTGTGGTAGGCTCTTTGAGAGTACCCTGACAGACATCCTTCCCTTTGAGCTGTGATAACCAAAAGGAGGGTCTGGAATTTACCCAAGTTCTGAGTTACACAGAGTAGGTATCTGTTTTGGATGATTTTTGTCTTCTTACAAGTGTAGTATAGATTTTAGTTTAATTTAGAGTTTACTTTCCTCCAGGGTAACACCTGAAGCTTTTAAGCAAGTTCCACAGTGGTCTAGGCTACATATGTAATTCTATACTTACTAGCAATCAACTGAAAATATAAAAAATAGATTTGTATACACACACAGCAGAAAGCAAAGTAGCTTGTAATATACAGAAGTAGAAGAAATTAGAGAATGTTATAAAATCTCATTAAAAATGATATATTGTTCCAGTAGCTTTATCTGGGGGAGGGAGTGGGGAGCTGTAATTGTCTTTCAGTTGCACAGATCATATTGGAAACATTATTTAATATTTATATGCCAGAATGGTTTTATTTCAGTCTTGCCTTATGTGAACAATATGTTATTTTATCAGCTTCTACCTCTACATTTAAAGTAAAAATGTTCCTTATCTTTAATAGCAGCAGAACACTTACAGTAATGCTTTTCTTAAAAACAAACACTGAGTATGGCCATAGCCTCCTCTGACAGGAAGCACATTAAACACAATTTTCTGAGGATGCCAAGTGTGGTGCCCCAGAGCAGTAAAATGCCTAGGGATGAACTTTATTGACAGTATCTGCAAGTCCTGTGTGAATTAAAGGGATGACTTTCCAACAGGTACCAACCTCCTTAGCTGGTAAAGCAGAGCATCACTAAAGAAAAAGGATTGAGAGGTACCTGTAGCCTTCAGAACTCTGAATAGCTGTAAGACTTCATCAGGGTAAGAATACAAGCAGAACAGCAGATTTCCCCCCATTGTTTCTCAATTTTTGAAGCTTATAAAGTTACTTTCCCAAAGCCAGAAACGTTTCACCTTTGTAATGATTAGAGACTGTGTGATACTACTCAGAAACTGTTTAGGCAGAAATGTGAGGAGAACAGGGAGCATTAAGTGGTTGTTACGTTGAAACAAAATCTTCTGAACTACTAAGAGATAATTAGGCTTTCAGTGGGGAAAGAAAAATATAATTTAAAGGCCTTTACTAAACTTGGTTTTTCCTGAAGTGTTTACCTAACATCTGTTCTCCTAAGGGACTCCCTTCTGAATTATTCAGTTCCACTGTACAACATAGACTCCTACCCAGGGGCCTGAAATACTCAGAGAATAGCTTGAAATAATAATCCAGCTCTCTCATATTCTGTGTAATGGAGCAATTGCCTCCAAATTGCTCTTGCTGACTCAGGCCCCGATGCCCTTTCAGCAGCAGCATCACTTTATTGCAGGAGTTATGTGTGAAATGGTACCAGTTTGAGCAAGGGGTGACTCTGGGCCTGGCTCTGGTGGTGCCAGGGGGAGCAATGCTTTTTGCTGCAGGGTGAACAAGAGGGCACTGAACAGGCTGGCAACCATCAAACAGCCCTTTGGGAAGAAATGCTTTAATAAGAGGGAGATTTAAAAAAAAAAAAAAGTATTAAGGATTGTGCTAAAATATAAAAGGCTGAAGAGTAATCCTAGCTGTACTCAAGCTGACCTTGTTAATTTTCCTGGTTCTTAGAGAAAGAAGCACAAAGCCTGAATGAAATTTCTCACTAATTCTTTTGTTTGAAGGGTAGTGAGACAATCTGCTTAATTATTTTTGGCAGTTGAGATAAGTCTGTTTTTCAAACACTTGTCATAGTAACTAATAGTCTGTTAGAGTAGTTGCTTTTTCTGTATGTACACCTCTCTGTTCATCGCTTTTGTATTATTGTTTTTATTATAAATCCTGCAGGGAATTTTTCTCACTGCCAAACCATTTTATATCTTTGGTTTACATTCCAACTATATAGTTTTTGCCAAATTTCCCTGTATTAGTCACTGACAACCACCATAATATAAGAGGGATGTGTAAGATTTTTGTTTGTTTGTTATTTAAGTTATTACCAAAAATGACAATTAAGATATTAGAAAAATAGAGATTGGCATCAGCATACAATTCTTCAGCACATCAAATCCTTCTCATCTCGGCACTGCCAAAGCCAAAGAGACTTTGATTCCACCTGTCATTTCCACAGACCTCAGGCCACTGTGGTGAGTGATGTTGCCAGCACTGTTCCCTAGGCAGCCACAAAAGCACACTGCTCATTATGCACTGATATTCCATAGGGATGTGTTTTATTTCCCCTCGGGCCAACAGTAAGCTGCTTTGGAAAATACACAGGCAGTATTCCTTGAAAAAGAGCAAGTGCCTGTCTTTCAGAAGAAACACTCTATGGGAAATTATAGAAAATATTTCTTTTCCTTTTGAGGAAACCATCTTCTAGAGGTGTCACTGGGTGCAGTCACTTGCATGGGTAAGATTTACTGTTTGTAGAACCTTCTAAATGCATAAATAATCAGCCAGTATCTGTCCCACTGCCTTGGCCACAGCTAGCCCTGTGTATTTTAGGAATCCTCCTTGGGGTGATCTGTTCCCTCTGGACTGGAGATCTGCTGAATCATAGGTCTCACCATCTTTTTTTTGCACCTTCTAACACAAGAGTCTTAATTCTGATAGAAACTTTGCTGTGTACTTTCTGACCAAATAAAAACTGTTTTAGGATGTGCCACCTATGTTGAATGAATGCCCTATTTTAAAAGCACTTTAAAGAGCAATGAAAGCTTTGCATGCTGTTAAATAAAAGCAAACCCAACCTTCAGAACACTGTCAAAAATGGAATACTCCATTTTTATCCAGATTTAAGTAGACAGTTAAGAGTAGCTTTTCACAGAAGAAATGTAATTTCTTGACTTGCTCCATATTTTTCTATGTTGAAAGGGAAATTATAGTTTTGTGCATAAATGAGCCATGTAGACTTACAACAATAAAGATCGAGATTCTTGGTACACACGATAAGAAATTTATAAAGGCTTTTCCATATATTGATTGTACCTGAATCATACATATATAATAAATAATTATGCAGAAGTTATCGCTTCCTGAAGATGTTTTTTTCTGAAAGTGTACAGTAAGAACTGTCTCAACTTAGTTTCTTTTATAGTAAATACATGTATATATATTTCTGCCATTCTGTTATCAAGAAAGGAGTCCATATAATGCCTAAGAACTCTAAATACCTCAGAATTTTTTTCAGGTGTAATATTCTACATGGGTGATGCATTTCAGAAGAAATAGCTTCTCTTCAGACTTATTTATTTTAAGGAAATTGTATTCTCTTCTACCTCAGAAAAAAAAATCCACTTCTTTCCAGCCAGCGTGTTGAAGTTAGAAAAAGTTCATTTGCAATGCCTGGACAGAGATGGACAGTAAGTTTGACTTAAAAAATAAATCTTAAACACAGGTGTGTTGTAAAATGTACGAATTTTTTTAAAAGTCTAACAACTAAAATTCAAAAGAGATTCAAGGGGTTTAGTTAATGACTATGAAATCTGATTCTCTAAACTTTTCAATGCTTAGTCATCCTCAGCAGCAGATTTGGCTGTGCCATTCTGCAGAGGGGAATGTTGTGTGTCTGATTGACTGTCCTTAGGGCAGTGGGTTTTCAGCCTTGCTCAGTTTGGGGCAGCTAACTTGGGTTTGATCCTAAATACATTCTGTATTTCATCAGCATTTAAAACAAATGGATGCTACCGTAGTGGGTGATGCTCAAATAAATGAATGGCAGCATTTTCTTTCCTCAAGTCTTCTGCTTTCAAAATGGACTTGGCCAGGAAAAAAAAGAAAAAAACAGCAGAAAGGTTATAATAGCCTAATAAAACTTCCAGTATACTCTGCAAGTATAGATTGCTAGAGAATTGTCATTTTTCTCATTTTACTCTGCATGTTGTTGCTCTGAAAACCTAATACAGAACTCTATGTGGAGTTACTTAGAGAAGGCTAGAGGTATTTAGGAAGATTAGAGAAATGCAGAGGATTATGAAGGCTAGGTAACCAAAAAGGAAAGTGAGGAGAATTTGTAAATGTCTGCAGAAATACAGCTGTGCTGGTGGAAAATACAAGACTGGAGAAGAGGGTATGGATTAAAACTGTTATCCCAATATATTATACAAGTATACTTCTATCTGCAGGTTTCTGCTTGCAGTACAGCCCTGCTGTCTCCCTGTCTGGAGCAAGGGGACAAAGTGGCGCAGGGGCTTGCGTGTCACCAGAAAGTTCCTTCTGCTTGAGGTCATTTAGTGGCCAGGGGAGGGGATGAGTTTCACAGACACCTTTCAGGGTGCAGCAGGATTGGATGGGGGTGGGTGGATGGTTCTGTGGAGCAAGATGGTCCTGTGGCCTTTGGGCATGGAAGGACAAGCCCTTGAGGGCTGTTCCAGCTTACCCATGGAAGTGTTCCACCAAGGGGACAAACTGATACCACTTTGAGTTGTTTCTGCTCAATGCAGTCCTTTTGGTATGTTAGCATGCAGTTGAATCCTTTTACACCTGGAAAAACTGCTACAGTTCACATATCTAATCATGCATGGTCAGTTAGTGCAAAAAATACTTAACTATGCCTTCCATTAATTTGAATGTGTTTCAGATACATCCAGCCAGCCATTTTTGCCTTCTGATTTGCAGCTGCATTTCACAAAACAAAAGCTTGAAAAAATTATCCAATATGTTGGAGACTTATTTCATAAATCCCAGGTGCAATTTCATAAAAAATAAATGCCCTATATGAATTATAATTTCATGTAAGAACCAGAGTCTCTTTAATAATCCTTAACTTCGGCTCACCTGAGTTCCATGATGAATAGGTCTTTCTAGTCCCCTCAATTATACAAAGTAAAAAAGCTGTGTTCATCTATCAGGTTTTAACTAAATTGCTAAGAGCAGGTAAGCTACTTTTGAATTATTCAAATGCCTACCCAGTGCTTCTGCAGAAAACTGGAATGTCTCAGCCACCAAACACCAATTCCTGATTCTCCAGGGAAGATCCTTTTGCCTCATGTTTACAGCTTTTCCCATCTACTGATGACAACTGGGAAGACTGTGTGCTTTTAATAAGCTATTTCCTAGAAAGTGTGTTTATCTAGGTTTTTCTTCCAAATATTTTGATGGTTTTTATTTGGTGAAATTTGGATTGGAAATATTTTTGCTTTTCCCCTTTATCTTCTCACAAATACATTCATGTCTAAGAAGAATAGGTAGAATCCCACAAGTAGATTCTATGTGCTTTACTAGAATATCCACAATCTCAGCAAGATACTTAGGGAGGGACATCTTTCTTTTTCATTCTAAATACTTTAAATTACTTGCCTGTCAATCAAACAAATTAATTTATTGAAAATTTTATTTTGTGAATCATGTAAGAAGAGGTGCTTTTCTCAGAAAACTTTGACTTAAAATTTTTAAACTGTAACTCACTTATCCTTCAGTAAAGAAAATAAAAACCTACTTGAGAATGCATAAAATGATTCTTCATTTAAAATTTTATCTGGATTTTAGTGGTTTAGCTAAAAGGTTGATTTTGTGCACTATTAAAAGTGATTCTGTTGAGTTTTATTGGGGAATTTCAGCTACTTAATTTCTACAGTAGAAAATATTTTATCTAGTAGCTTCTGGCCTTGTAAAGTCTAGTTATTTTAAAAGATAGTATGAACTGGCTAATTCTACCACTTTTTTGTTATTCTTGGCAATGGGATCAATAAGAAATCTGATCACTATTATTTTATGTACAGAAGTGTTGAACATTTTAAAGTTTTACAGAAGAAAAGTGATATGATTTAATGCACAAAAAAACTGCTGTCTAAAACTTCTTGCATAATATTGGATATATATATTTCTATGTTTTAATTTCTTAGTCTGAAGTCCTGATTAAAATAGTTTCATTTTTGCTAAGGCTTGGACAGAAAATACCAAGTACTTTGGTTTATGTTTTTTGGGGTTTTTTTTGCAGGGATTACATTTTCTGCCAGGCCAAGGGTGATCATCTGGGAAAGAAATCTGTCTCATTTTAAAAAATCTGGGTTCTAGCTTGCCTTTTGTAAAACCACAGGGCAATCTGCTTTTCAGATCCAATCACATATACCCAATGTGAACTTTTAAGCAGCCATAAAATGCAGAGCAATTAGCCTGATTTCAGTGGTGTCTGTAGCACTCCAGGACACTCATGTGGAAGAAGTCATTCTGAGGTAGGTATTTCTGAAGAGCAGGCACACACTATTTTCAGATTAAAGCATGAAAATTGAGGTTTATTTCATTATTTTATCTGCAAAGCTTTCTTGTTTAAAACCCTTTTAGCTTACATACAGAAGTAGATCCTATGATTTTATATATGCTTAGATCATGTTGTTAAAGGATGCTATTTTTGTGAAACTAAGTTATCTGTGGTTATGCTCTATGTAAAAACATGAGGAACCACAATAATGGCTGTAAAGTAATGGCAGGTACTTTTCTTTGTCTCCTTTGGGTCGATGACTGGTTGGGGTAACAGAGCAATTCATAGGTAGCAGATGTTGCAGCAAAGCTGAGATATTCAGGGATCCACACAAAACTCTGAGTCCTTAAAGAGAAAAGTGGGAGAAAGTTTCCTCTGTGCACAATCACCCCACCATGGATAGTGTTTTGCAGCCTACAGGGGTGATGTGACCATTCCCCTTATTTTGAACCAGGCATTGATTCTTTACAGGGCTCCTGATGATTGTGAGGTAGATGCTCGTTTTTAATACATACTTTTAAAAGCTTTCATAAATAGGCACTAAGGTGCCTTAAGCACAGAAGCAGGGCTTAGTCAAACTCTGCTGATCTTTACATTAATTTTTCAAGTTTTTATTCATAATATTTTTGTACACAGAATTGGTGTGCTTTGTGAGCTCTTCATTCACTTCCACAGAAAAATTGCTGTCAAAGATGGGATTGGGAGTGTCATAGTACATCTGATTTACCAAATGAAAACACGGAGGATACTTTTATTAGTATAAAAGTAGGGAGGTGGAAAGAGGATTTTTATTTTTGAGGTTCATTGATTAGCTACAAAACTGTCAGAGGCAGTTATCCTATTTTAAGAAAATCGTTGAGTCATCAGGAAGCAAAATAATACCAAAGATAGCAGTGCCACCATAATGTTTTAAGTCTACAGATTTAACTTTATGATCCCTTCTTATACTGGTGGGCACTGGCATGTATTGTCTTGTTGTCTTTCACACATTTTGGTATCTGCAACTATGGGGGTTTTTTTATATTTTCAAAGCCTAAGGCTAGTAAAGCAGGATACTTCCTGCAAGATGTTGATTACAATTGGATGTGGCATATAGATAAAAAAATCTTTATTATTTTCTGTCTTGAGCTCCTTTCTGTCCCTGCCCAGTACAATTTTTTGGAAGATAAACTTAAGGAAGATTGACTGTCAAGTGTGAGAAAATGTAAATTTCTTTTTAAATGTACTGAAATACCAGCTTCTGTTGCTTTTGGAATCAAATATCCTTATATGCTTAGAAGTTGGCATGTGAGAATAACTTGCTCTTCAGTTCTGCCAATGATACAGACTTTATATTTAGGTAATTATATCTGTAAACAAATTTTATTACTTCTGTAAAAATTAGATATACTGGGGATGGTTTGTGGTAAACTGAGATAAAGTACTTTGGAGTGCCTTACAAGTTATTTTTAGAACAGGGCAAAGTGAAGCCACGGAAAAAGAGAATTAATTTCTTTATATACGTGCCAAGAAATTATTATATGCTTCAATTGAACTTATCCTGATGTTGTGGTCTGGATACTTGATTCCCTTTGAGGAATCAATGAGCAAGACAAAGGAAGTGGAATTACTACTGCCGGTGTTATAGGGATGCAACGACATCTGAATGGCTGAGGAATGACTTGTTAAATATTAGACTAATAAATCTATTTAAAGTCAAGATATCAAAATGAATGATGAAGGTTGCATATGGAAGAAGATAAGTTTTGTGGAGTTTTCTCATTTTGTGTGTATGTGTAGATAAACTTTACATTTTATTTTTCAGGACTGTTATCACATTTGACCAATTTCCACTGCATATTTAGGATGTACATTGTGTGGGACAGCCTGGTTTGTTAAGTCCTTAAAGCTGCATACATAGAGAGGGGCTGCTTCAAATAATGAGCTCCTGAAGGCATGCAGATTTGAGCCATGCTGGATGTAAGTGGCAGTGGCAGGGCCCTTGGACATGCTTTCAATATCCATAGCCTGTAGGGCACCTTAGTAATGGCAAGAGACACTTTACTGTAACTGTGAATTTACGTCTCTTTGCTCCTTTTCCAGTTCTGTCATACTTGAAAATGCCATTTTCTTCATTTCAAGTAACAGTTGAAGAGACAGATGCATGAAATTCACTTGAGTATAAAGTGAGGTAGAATAAATACAAACTTCTACCCACTAATACAGTCCTGAGTATGAAGCTGCTTTCTGAACTGGTGGGAGCCAGTAAAGGCTGACAGTACTGCCGCAGTTACTGTAGAAGTGGTATCATTATCATACTGGCTGCTGAGTTTTGATGGGTTTTAGCAGGCTAATAATAAGGTCTGATATGTAATGCCCTTCTTGCTGCCTTTGGGAAATAAGTTATTTGCTAAATTAAAAATTAGTAGTTTATAGTGTTCCCATAGAGACACGGCTATTCCAAAGGTTTTGTGGCCACAGTTCTGGAAGAAATTTCAGTACCATATCCCACTTACAGTTACACTCAGTGGTCTGGCATTGAAAAATTCCAATGGAAGTATTGTGAAAGATCTCTCCAGCAAAATAACTTTAAATTAGGGACAATACTTCTTCCCAAATTGCTCTCAAATACTTCTCAAACAAATCCAGCAACTAAGACTCTTCAGAGAAAACTAAGAAGTGTATCTAGAGCTAATTCAGATCTTGAACACTATCTGTCTACATCTAAATGCTTACAAATATTGAAGTGACAAAATGTGATCTAAAGTCCTGTGAATTCCTACTGGAAGCCAAAATAATTGTTTTCTGGCAGCCTTGGAAAGCCATATTGGAAGTGGTGGGAGTACTGATTACCTGAGAGCTTACCCACACATGAAGTTCATGGACAGCAGATGAGCATGTGGATTTGCAGTGCCAGATTCTTTTCTGGGTTACCCACAAACATGGATTATTGAAAATTTTTTTATTTTTTTTTTTACATACAAGCTAGAAAGTCTTTGGAAATGAAGGTAAATTACTTTGCATGTAATGCATACAATAATATCAGCACAGGGAGTTAGTGAGATGTAAATTCACACCCCAGTGTAATGTGTCCTAATTTCTGCAAGCCCTAGGGCCATCTTGTTCCTGAATGAGAGCACCCAGATAGAGTTTTAAATGCATTTATTAAGGTTTCTAATTGTCCTGCTGTTGAATAACCTAAAGCATTTCTGCCTTGTTGGAGAATGAGCTACTTAATCATGGAGACTGCACAGGTTCAGTTTGCATCTGGCTTTGGTTTTGTTTCTTTTTGCTAGAACCTTCCACTCTATTTGTTGGAACATTGGAACACAGACTCTTCCTTGACTTTGAAAGGGGTATTTTGAAGTAATATTTCCAGTACTAGACAGCAAATAGTACTACTTAAATAAATACAAGTTAAGGAAGTTAGTTTTAGTGTGAACTGGTATAAGCAAAAATTCAGTGTGAACTGTAACCATATATTCCCACCTGCCTTCATTTATCTGTTCTGCCTGGGCTTTGAGATGGCAGGTAGCACACCTGTGCCAGCAGTCAGTTTGGGAATATCAGTTGGGAATGTGTAGTGGTGTGTTATTTCTAGCTGCCTCACATTTGTTATCAGGTCCAGTCTAACTATGTCATTGTAAGCAAACTCTTCTTTTGATTATGAGCAATGTTAATGTAATACAATTCTGCATTTGACTAAAAACTTCTAGCAAAACAGCTGTTTTTTCAGTGAGAGTCTTGTCAGGTGTTTTTGTCTCTGATTAAAATATTGCTTGCACATGTGCTGGAGCAGTATTTCAGCCACGTTGGGGTGACAGCAGCTGTTATCCTGTGATGTTTTGTGACACAGACAGTGAATTAGGCTGAAAGCAGCAAGCTTTTTTGTTTTCTTCTGTTAGAGTAAAACATCTGGATGTTATATGAAAAGAGGGGACCGATTCTCTGACACCTTCCTGTCAAGGCACACTTCCTCACTACTACCTCCTCAGGAAACTATTTAATGCTAAGAAAAGTTCTTGAAAGAAAAGGGCCTCAAACACAAAGATTTAAGCATGGTGTACATGTGATGTTCAGGTTGGGTTTTTTTTATATGATTGTCACAGAATTACAGATATGTAGACTACATGTACCAATTCCTGTATTTAAAAAATAATGTTTTAGCAGATTATGGTACTACAAACATGTTAATCTTGGCATAGTTTTACTACCTAAACTATCCTGCAATACAGTGAGATGATTATCTGGGGTTTGCGTTCTGTTTGTGTGTTTTTCATGAGTAGGCCAAGTAGTTTGCAGTTGATACCTAATCAGTGTGATTTCAGTTCTGCAGAAAAGCGGCTTCAGGTGCTGTGGGCAGCCTTGCTATGCTAGACCCTGTTGCCAGCAGCAGCACGGCTGGGAAGTTTCTATAATTGGAAGCTTGATACGTTTCTGCTGCTGGGGATGCTGTGCCTGAGACTTCGTTATGGTTTGCTATGAGGAAAAAAAAACCTAAAAAATAAAAAAACGTTTAAGATGTATTTTGCACAGCGCTGAGACCCAGCCATGCCCTTCCTCCGCCGCTGGACGAGAGCACGCAGAGCGAGGGGGGAGGCTGCCAGGTGCCGCTGCTGCACAAAGCCCAGGTGGGAGCGATTTTGCCCTCAGGGCCCTGGCGGCAGGAGCGGGGCCGGCTCGGGGCGCTGCCCGGGCACCGTCCGGGTGCTGGGGGTCCTCGGGCCGGGCCCCTCGCCCAGCCCTCGCCTCGCACACGGCGCTGAGCCCGCAGGGCCG
>NC_031779.1:5295632-5375527 GCF_001522545.3 Parus major | reverse complement strand
AGGGGGCGGGCGGGACCGCCGCTGCCGCCTCAGGGATGCGCGGCCGCCCGACAGGTGGGAGGCGGGCGGCGACTCCGGGCCTCGGCGCCCTCCCCGCCGTCAGGCGGGCAGGTGAGCTCCGAGATCGGCCGAGCCGTGTCCCCCGGCCCCGCAGCAGCGCGGTGGCACTTCCACCCTTGGAAGAGTTGGCCGAGGTGGATTGGCTCTCATCAACAGCGTCGGGTC
This sequence comes from Parus major, assembly GCF_001522545.3. NCBI lineage: Eukaryota > Metazoa > Chordata > Aves > Passeriformes > Paridae > Parus > Parus major. Next base: position 5,375,302 of record NC_031779.1, on the reverse strand, counting down.
AAAGTTGGGATGACAAATGAGCCTCTGGCGTTGCCTCAGCCGCTGACACCCGTTCCATCGGCGCTGGCTTGGGCTCACCTTGAGATGCGGCCGCCGCTCAGGGTCCGGCGCGGTTGCAAATTCAGTTGCGAGCCGTGTGGTGCTGGAGGTGACCAAACGAGCACAGTAGGAGTGGGATTTAAGGGATTTAAGAGGCGGCATGGAAGAGTTCTGCCGAGGAGAGCGCGAATGCGCCGGGAGGGCTGGAAAGGCCGTGGCTTTGGGGCACCCGAGAGCCCTGCCCTGAGAGAGGCTGGGGCTCGCCCGCTGCTCTGAGGGAAAACTTGTTTGTTCTCAACAAACAAACAAACAAATTGGGGTCCTCCTGATTCCTTTGTGATAGTCTTGTTCACTTTCCATTGTGTCCTGCCAGCACAAATTAGAAGAAAGAAAAAAAGTTGATAGTCTGATTCAGGTGGTCTCATTTAGTGCTGATTATGAGTGGCTGCATCTGTGTGTGGGCACAGTGCACACATGGACACGTTAGGATAATACTGCTTCGTGAAAGCTTTTCTCATAAGCGGTGAAATGGGGCTTGACATTTATGAAGAATTAGGCATTTCTAAGGGCACTGGTAACAGACTCTGTGTTATTGGTGAAGGTTTGCTCCATTTAATTTAATGCGTTACTGGTTTCAATTATGTCTCTTCAGCTCTTTTAACGGACCAGAGGGTTTTCAACTTCAAACATGCTTGTTAGAAACCAGAACTGTTAGATAAAATATTTTGGGTTATTTATTTCTGAGCATGTGGTGGAAATGGTGTCATTTTTAATAAACCTTAAACTATTTAATATGTTCTTATGCAGATTTTTTTTCCCCCCTGAGTCCTTCAGAGCACAAGAGTCATTCTGGACTAATTATTTAGATACTTTCTCTTGAATTTGTTGTATTTTATTCTAGTCTTGAAAAGAAATATGAGTTTACAGTAATAGCACTGATGTTGTAATAGTCATTATATTGAATTTGGTCCTCTGCAACATAATATGCAATTATTTGTTGATGAGGTGTGAATTTTAGGTTCAGAATCTGGCTGCTTACATTTTAATGTGCTACTAAACCAACACGGCTTAGGCAACCTTTGTTTCTTACCTTGACAGAGTGAGCAGGAATATGCATAACTGCTTGTGGATTCCAGTAAGCAGAACTTTTTCAGTAGTACCTTTTCCCCCACCTCCTGTGTTCTGCCAAGACACTTCTGGTGGTTGTTATGCTCCAAGACAGGCTGCTTTCCTTACTGTGGATACTTTCTACTCTTCTCTCGTGAAGTGTATTTCACAGAAAATGTTTCCCACTTGGATTTCATGCATGTCAGTTGCTCACCACAGACACCAAACGTGTGATTCCAACCTGTGGTAGAACGGGTGGAAGGCTCAGAGAATTGCAAGGCTGTTACTAGAAGGCCTTGTTTTCCTGTGTTATCAGAATGAGGCAGGTGTACATTGCTTCCTAAAATAAGAGTTTACTTTTTGAGAAAATAATTCTACCTTATAAACGAGCATTAGGATAAACTTAATTTCCTCCTATTATCTTTACCTTTAAGTCTCAAGAACTAAGATAAAATAGAGCAGTTTTTGATCAGCCCTAAAGAATTTTTTGAAGTTAGTTCATTACACAGCCTTTTCTAAAAACCTTTTGAGGTGTTTAGTGAATTTAACAAACACTAGATAGATTGTCACTCACAGCTGAAAAATGCTTCTGTGGAAGAGTAACAGTCTTTAGCTTGCTTCTGGGAAATACAAATAAAGAGGTGGGTTTAAGAGACATGAGAGAAAAATAATGGAACTATCCTTCCCCTCTTTATTTGGTGCCAAAATCAGACATAGATATTCATTGCCTTCACACTACTTCCCCCTCACTTCTTGGAAGTAAATAACTGAGTTGTTTGATATAAAAGTAGCAATTCTGAGTCTATTTTTTGTGATATACCATAGTTTTTAGTCATTTAGAAATGCACATCCTAAAAGAGAGTAGTCATAGTGTTGGTACTTTTCAGCAGTTTTTGACACCAAACGCCCTGTCAATATAAATGAAGGCGGCAAAAATTCACTAAGAGTATTTCAAATGTTTCTGAAAATAATTTCCTCGTATTTGTAACAGTCTAGCTGGTTGAAAAATATTAAAAAATAGATCAGGCTACATATTAGCCTCACAGAAAGTTCTGTAATCAAATGCAAGGAAAGGTTCTGATTTCTCACTTTGTTTTTGAAATCTAATCAAGTGACCATATAAGTTAGAGCTTATTTAAAGAACAAGGCACCATAATTTCCATAAAACTTTGAAGCGTTCAGAGCTTATTTAAGTATCGTCCTATACCTTAAACAGTTTACCTTTCATAGCATCATATTAGGAAGATACTTTTTATCTTCATATATTTTGTTTTAAGAAATTTTTAAGGTAATTATTCAGACTCAACCTCACACTGAGCAGAAGGAAATTTGAGGTTTAGATAAGCAGGTACCAGTTAATTCTCTGCATAGGCAGCAGTCATTGGCAAGACCTTGCAATCTGTGTGCTGAAATGCTTGGCAGCTTGTTCCCATTGCAGTTTCCTGAGAAAATGGTTGTTTCTTCTTCACATTCTCTCAAGTGGGTAAAAAAATATTTTTCCATATAAGGGAATGAGCATAAGTGTCTTTGATCCTGTTAAGAACATCAAGAACAGAGTACTAGCCTCCTTTTAATCATGGAAGGATAGGTCTCAAAATAAGGCTGTTCTGGTAGCTCACTGAAAGTGTAAGCAGTGACAAGGTCATTTGTCTCTCCTGTAGGTCCATAGTCACTTGAATATGAGAAAATATTTATACTCCCTTTGCCCTTTAGAATGCAAACCCTACACCAGTTTGCAGTGTGTTGGTTCTGTACATACCCAGATGGAAGGAAATGCTTCTGCTCTGTGTGCCTGATGTTCATTGCTCCTGCCAGTGTTGGGACAGTAGCAAACCACAGGCTGATGGAGCTGTGGTTGTGTGGCTGCAAAAGCAAAACTTGCTTTGTGAAGTCATTTCATGAAATTATTTAGAAGTTTGCAGAAAGATGTTTATCCTGCTACCCCCCATCTTGATGCCAGCAATTTAATAAAATTACCAGGCTTAGTTAGAGACCAGAGTTCTCTCTAGAAGAGCAAAGTAATAATAAAATAGTATATTAAATAATAAGATTACCCAGGCTTCTAAAATTACTCTGGCATTAGAAATCTTAGCATGTACATGCTGTGTGTTTGTCTATCTTCTTTTTTATGTATAGTTAGTTGACAGTCGTTGTGCTCTTGTGTAGAAGTGTGTTGCTGGAAGATCTTGTGCTGCCTTTCCTTTCTATTAAGTTTCTTCTCAGTTTTGCCTTTTTTTATCCATATCCCGTGATCAGAGGAGATCAGTTCTGTCTCAAAAGCATCTTTAAGTAGAATGTTTTCAAGGTTCATGACATACATGCTTTTTTGTGTCCTTTGAAAAAGGAAACAGATGTATAGGGAGACTGTTGGCATGAACTCAAACACAACTTTTATGGAAAATGGGAAATATGTTATACACTTGTCTATGTTAGTAACTGAAAAAGCTGAATATAAGGGTATTTTCTGTATTCTTCTATGGTATTTTTCAAGATAGGTTTAAAAAACTCAGGTGATGCTTAAAGGAGTTAACTTTCAAAAACTTCTACTTGTCTGTGACCATGGCTTTTCCTCACATGTAGCAGGTTGTCCTGGCATGTTCCTATATAGAATCATTGTGGAGGTGAAGGGGAGATGACAATAAAAATGATTTGTTAGCAATTGTGGTTTTCCCTTCTTCTCCATTTCAGCTAAAGGTTTTGGTTTTTTTTCCTTCCTCCTTTCCTCTGTTCTGTCCTCTTTTGGTATTTTCCTTTATTGCCTGTGGATAGACAGGAGGAATAGAGTGATACCTGTAGCTTGGGGCAAGGAACTTTAGTTTGCCAACAGTGTGACTGTGAAAGCAAAGCAAAGCTTGTAGAGAGAAAGTGACCTTACTGCTCCTGTTGTGTGATACAGGCTCACTGAACTGGGACAACCTGTAACACATTTATTTGTCTTGGAGATGATAATTTCCTGTGTAGGACTCAAAGGACACCTTTCTTGCCCACCTGCTGTAGTTAAAATTGAAACTCTAACTCTATGGTTATCTGATAGTTTTTCACAGAATGTCCACTGTAGTTCTGAGTGAGAGCTCTAGAGACTCTCTGAGAATATGAGAAACCATAGGAGGGGCTGTTTGGTTGAGCACTCCTGGTTAACACACACAGCCTGAGAGCTGAGCCTACAACTTTCTTGGAGGAAGCACTGTTTTGGTGAGGGTATGTGACCAGATCCCTTCTCTGCAGAGGATTGTTCTAATAGCAGGTTTCAAATGTGGACTCACAGCCATGATGATTAGTTTATTGTGGACAATTTGTTATCCTGTGAAGCTGGCTGCTGTTTCAGACAATGTTCTATATCTCTAAATATTCACTTTCAGGCTTCTTTTGGAGGAGCTTGTATTGCTGGTTTGGGAGTTGGGTAGGTGAATTACCACACAGAAAAAGTTTTCTGGAGACTTACCAAACCTCTAATGCAGATTATCAAATAGTCAGGCCCTGGGAAAAAATGAAACTGATTTCTCTATGTGGCTCTTGAAGATCTTATGTCATTCCTGAAAGATGATGTATCCACACTCTAGCACAGTTACTTTGATGTTCCTTGCTTCAATTCAAAGTAATTTAGAACACTAGGAAATGGATCACTTCAAAAATCCTACAGGTGACTTGATAATCTTTTGCCTCTTCACAGTCTGGCTAATAAGTCATGGTAGGATTTTGCCAGTATGATAGTCACAAAATAAAGGCAGCTCAATGGGATGATACATTTGAGAAAGTAGTACTATCACATTTGACTGATCGCTCTTAACTCCTCAGTTATGAATTGCAAGATGCAGTCACAATTTTAGTTACAAATAGTGGAACCTTCAGTTACATGTGCTTGCAGAAGAATTACATTCACTCTGATTCTTTGAGACACTGTCTGTTATTGTCTCCTGCTGTATCCTTTGTTAACTACCATCCCTGCTTTTTTTCTGGCTTCCTTTTGGATTTGCTAACTCCTCAGGCACATCTTTCCTTTCCTTTGCAAGTTTGTCAGGGCTTTGAAATGGGAGCAGTCTGTGGAAGGAAGTCAACTGTCTGGAACTTGGTGTCTCAGGAAGCCTGCTAGGGATGTGTGTTGCTGGTACACAGTGTTGGTAAAAAAATACCAAGGTCACCTGCACAGGCTTGCTTCTCACCCTCATAAAATGCATGAGGATTGCAATGTGTCTTGTCTAAGTGATGGATCATTATTAATTTTATTAGCATTCTTGGTTTTTACATCCTGGCAATATTGTGTGACAGACAAAAACCTGAAAACATCCAACCCAGAAAACCTGTGAGGCTGTTAAAAGATGCCAGTTAAAACCTGTGGCACTGGTGCACAAGAAGAGGTCATACACATCATAGAACATAAGAACTGAGAAGCCTTGGGTGCATCCTCTGTGCTTTATGGAGCCTGTGGTCAGATGGGGCATCATTCATGGGTGAAAACGTTGTTTCCATATCCTGATGGAATCATAGCAAATCAGACACTTGGACAGAGGAACAGTTAGAAAGGTGACAGCGTTCCTTTTTAATTCTTTGAACTTTGGATGGTAAAATAACTGCTTGTAATTTCCTGAGGATTTGGGGCTAAGTACAACCTTGTGGTCTTTTTATCTCCAATGCACTAGAGAATAGCAGACCCATGGACAGAAACATTATTTGTTTTATGAGGCACATCAGCTTTTATTGCTTCTGAGCTATATATTCTGTTGCCTTAGCCTTAAGAGAAATTTAATTTAAAAACTTCCTGTGTTACAGGAAGGAGTAGTGGAAGAAAGCAAAGATAATTATGATAAGAAGCAGCAAGTGTCCAGTCTGTAGAGAAGAAATAGCATCATTTTTATTAATCCCATATTATTATAAGTGACCTGTATTCTGAAGTCTTCATTTTTTGTAGGCAGCCAGACTGCAGAATAAAAATACTATTTTGAGTAAGCCTCTTACTGTTGTTAGCATACAGTTTTTAGTTAGTTTGTTGTGGGTTTATTTTTGGTTTTGTCTGTAGCAGAAAGATAGGTGTATGTTTCGGTCTCTTTAGGAATGAAATATTTCTCCTGAATGCTGGTTGTCTTTTCCAACCATTTTTTATGCTGGACATGTAGGAGCATTTCCTGTAAAAGACAGCAAGTACTGCTCAGGAACTTATGAGAACTAGCTGTGAGGGTAAAATCTAGTGAGAAACTTGGACAGAGGTAAGTACCTTGGTGGAAGTGGGAATTTCTAAGGCAAATAATCTAGTTATTTGCAGCTGCTGAACTTATTACACCTTCATTTTAGTTGTATGTTGTGACTTACTAAAGGAATGAGTTGTGAATTATCATGTTTAATTAGCTATTCTTTCACAATTCATTTTTCTGTTCACTCCTGTGCCTTCTGGGATCCAAGGGCAGAGGAGATAATGGGACTATGTAAGGTGTGAACTGTCTGAAAATATGTAACTTACAGGAATATAATGATTTCAGTGGTGTATTTAGAGAAAGCTACTCTTCTAGGAGCAGGTGGTGTGGTCATTACCTCATCTCTTTGGGAGCAACCACATTGCTTTAAAGGAGTGTTATGCAAATGTGACAAACCTAGGGAATTTATAATTGAGGAATATTTATACATTCAGAGCATCCTAGCTTACACGCAGACAACCTTTTAAGATCAAAATGCCCTAAAGTTTTGTCTTCCATCTTTGGCAAAGTCACAGACTCACTGTTGTCTACGCCATAAACAGAAGCTACAATCTGTTTGTAAGGACACTATGTCGAGAATTCCTTCAAAAGTTCTTGCTTGTGCTTTTTGGGACTTCAGTCCTGCCCCAGTTTCATCATTGTTATTTTTGGTGGCCTGTGGATGTAGCCATATCAGTCTTCTAGTTCTGGTCATGTGTGTGCTCCCACTCACTCTTCCTGCACACCAGGGAGCGTTCTCAGAGCACACAGACTCGACTCCTGGGGGATGAAATGAAGCCAAAAGATGAGCTGCAAGAACACAGTAAGTGGAATCTGACTGCTGGGAGAAATGAAGTCTCTGGGCCAGACCAGAATAGTCTGAATAATCAGTCATCCACTGAGTGCATGGTGTGGATGCTCCCAACACCAGATTCTTTTGCAAACAGATTTCCTCATGTTCTATTTGCTCATGTTCTATTTGCTCTTTGGTAATCCGGGTAAAACCTGTAAAGCCAATCTGAAAGCTCCTGTATTGTGCAGAGAATGTGAACTCCCTACAAATTACTGGAAATACTTTGTGCTGGGCAGAATTTTCCTCCATCCTGGTTACATCTAGACTGGTAATTTGATGCAGGTCTGCAGATTAAAATAGCCAGTTCTGAGGAGCAGATGCCAGTGCTTGGTGTGTTACTTTTAAGGGCCTTGAGTAGGTGGAGTACTTCTGAGCTAATTTGCAGTAAATGAGAAATACTTACTTGAATTACTGCTGCATCACTTATAATGAGACATTGTTGTCCAATTGATTGTGATTAAGAAACAACAAAGGAATAATTTCACAATATTCTAAAAAGTTTAGACTTGCTTGGTTTTATTACTTTATATTCCTATAAAAATAAGAAAATGTAAGCACTTTGAAGAATATGTATTTTTTGCTTAAAGAAGGCAAACTGAATTTAACTCTTGGATTTCTGATCTTTATAACAGCTTGATTTAAACATGGATAGTTGAAACAGCAGCATAATTTTAAACTTTTGGGTCTCATTTACAAAATAGGAGTTACCCTACTTTGCAGACTTGCTTTGAGTTTTGTGTATAGACTTTCCTCCTTTCTAGAAGCCATCATCATGGGTAACTTCTGTTCTGCAGAACCAGGAAATAATGTTCTGTCTGATAACTATACAAGTTTGTTATTTCTCTCACTTACAAAGAGTCAGTCTCAGCAGAATTATTTTCATGTGTGGGGTATAATGTACTTATGAGATTTTTTTTGATTTTTTTTTGCTACTGTTTTACCGGGAAAGAGCATGGATTAATCTGAAGATTTTAGATAAGCCTTCAGTGCCAGGCGAGATGAAAATAGGTGGTTTTAAACTGAACACACTTAATCCAGAGACACTGAGAGATAATAAACATGTAGCTTTATGCTGTCGCTTTTGTATTCACTCTCTCCAGAGAAGAAACTTTTTTTCATATGTGAAAAATTGTTTGCAGCTATTTTTCAGATTTGTGACAGATTTTATTGTCTGCTAAAGAAATTAAGATTACTCTCTAGTTTTAAAAAAAACCAAAACAACAAACCAAACAAGCATTGAGCATTCAATGTAAAGAGCCAAGGGACAGCATAATTTATCAATAATAAACACAAGTCATTATCTCACTATTATGCATTCTAGTGAGTGTGATTCTATCAGAACAGTTAAACTCAATGGTTTTCCTTTGTTAAAGAAATGAAAGCATTTGTTGACTAATGCTACTAAAGTAAGAGGTTTTCAAGTTCTGACTCTAAACAATCATCAGGAACTTTGGTGCTGTGAACATGTGTGACACTGCTATGTCATTCTGAAAATAACATTGGTAGAAAGCAGTTTTTTCATATCTTGAAAGTAGCTGTAATTCAAACAAATTTTATCTTTCTGGAGGCTAAATACAAAACCTTTTGAAATCTTGTGAAATATATGGCTAAAAAAAAAATTACACTCTCCACTGCAAAGGCTCCTGTCCTGTGTTTGTGTTGATGTAAAGGGAGCTCAGTCTGTTTTATGTGTCTCAGGTCACCCAGAGTATCAAACTATAGACATGACTCTTTACATGCTCCTACTTAAACAGAAATTTTCTGTGGGGGGGTGTAAGACAACTTACTCATTCTTTTGGCAAATTTCAGTTTCTATGTTTGTGAGCTGAAAGTAAAAAATGCATTTAGAAAACTCCTAATGAAAGTGTGGGATCTTTAGATGAAGAACAGATGAGCTTCCTCTTGCTTGCCTACACAGACATGATTTGTATCTGAAAAGTTACTGTGTCTGTTGCAAATGGGAATAAACCAAATGGATGCTGTTGTAGTCCTTTCTGCCTTGAAAATTGCTTTCCAAAAACAATGTTAATTCAAGAGCTGCTAGATTCGTGTTTTCATTTTGCAGTGGTTTTAAACATAATTGAGTTTTCATGTGAAATAAATTTTCATTATACATAGAGTAAAAGGGAGGCTCAAAAAAGAATATTTCTGAGTTTGTCACAAGTACTTGACTATAAAGGATACTTGAAAAATGTTGACTTAGGGAATGGAGATTTATTTAGATACATTAGAGCGTTATAAATAATTCTCATGTTCAAAATAAATAAGTTTTCATGTTCAAAATTCAGAACAAAGCAAGCCACAAAACACCGCTGGAGTGGGGGAGTGGGGAAGGAAGGAAGATACATGTAGGATAATGGCTCATGCCCTTGAGACACATTATCATTGTGTCTGTAATTGCAGGACTCCCTTACAGCTGCACCACATGATTTCTCTGATGCATCTCTGCCACTCCTACTGCAGAACCTGCTGCATGGAACCAGGGGGAATAGTGAGGGCAGGACAGATGGGGTGGCAGGTGCACTTTGTCTGCCTGATAACGCTGCACACTTCGGGTAAGATGTTAACAACTTATCCATGTTGCCTTTTACCCATAAATCAGCAATGGTTTTCCTCTCAGAAGGACAGAAGTCATGTTATGGTAGGTAGGAGTCAGATCTAATGTATAGACTGAAGTCCTTCACATAACCAATCCTTCATATTTGTTCTGGTACAAGAGGAGACATTAGCTTTGTTGAGGAGCTCCTGACAGGTACACCTCTTGTCCTGCTTACTCTCATGTGACATACATTGTTCTGGGCTTAAGGAATTTATAATAATTTAAAATTAGTTCTTTTTGTCCCTTAAAAGTTTTCCTTCATTCCATGTGAAATTTGGAATAAAGCTTCACAGTCAGACCATACTGAGATCCTGTGAAATATCACAATAAGTAGTAACTAGCAACAATACTAAAACAGTGCTCTCTGTTTTTGAAGTTCATGTTAATTGAGTAAACATTTTGTTTCCTACCTAAGTAGCTTAAATCTTCAATGCAGCTTTTCCTTTGAGCTTTTCAAATACTCACACTGTGATTTGACAGACTCATTTCTCTTGGTATGTAATATTTGCCTTTTGAGTGGAGAAGAACCTTTACTGTAAAAGCAATAATGACAGTACAAACAATAAAGTGTTGTACTAGATGGTAAGGATAACCAATATCAGAGCAGTATCTGATGGCATTTGGTGTCCACCAGAGACCGTGTGCTCATCTTCCTTCACTAACCTTCCTGTGAATCAAGTGTCTGAAAGGCCGAGTATCAAACCAGCTATTAGGAAAAGTGGTCCCCAGTGACAGCACCTGTCAGTCCTAGGTGAGGATTGTCTGAAGAGTTCAATCATACCCATCATTGGTTTGTCAGCCTAAAGTAATAGGCACGAAGGCAGAAGGAAGCAAAACCATTTTCTACTTCTGACCCTGCAGCAATGCCCTTTTTGCTTGTGGGACTAGAATTCATTACTAGGCAAATTGTAATGTCTTTCCACTTGTTAGCTCCTTCTCGTATCCTGACAGTTTAAAAACTTGCCTTCCAGTATGAATTGTTTGGGGTTAGCTTGAGGTTTTGCCTCAATCAGCTGTTTTGGTTCCTAACTGTAGAAATAATTATCTTGTTAATTAACCTATTTTGAAAAAATTGAGAAGATAAGAAATAACGGGGGGAAAAGGAGTCAATTTGAGACTTACAGTTACTTTTCAATCTTGAATATTTCTGCAATACCCAATTTTTTTATTTTTTTTTTATTTTGGATGTTAGTTACTTTGGGATTCTGAAGATTTCTTCCCTCATCAGTGTCTGATTTGATTTTTATAACATCAGTGAAACAAGATAGATCTGTGAAGAATTTTATCCATGGAAAAGTAATTTTATATGCACTAACATTTAGAGCTCATGGAAAATAGAAATCAATTGGATTTTTTTTCTTGTTTATAGTTAGGTATATTATATTTTGGAACTGTATGGGAGTCCCCAAACAATATATTTCCTTGGAACTGCTGTATTTGACTTAATCAAGAAAAAGAATCTGATACCAAATTGAATGCTCTAGTAATGAGCTATAGCCCAAATTCTTGAAAACTAGATTGTTTAGAAATTAGATCAATATTTTAAACAATATTTCCTGGATTCAGAAAGGTCTAAAAATGCTTCTGGTGTCTTGTGACTGTCTGTTAACCATATAACATCAAAAATTTTAGACCTCCTTTGTCTCCAGCCAAAGTGCCTCAGGAGTCAGTGTTTTAGACACTTCAGCTGTTATTGATGTAAATCTCGTGTAGACTTTGAGAAGGTGAATGAGACCGATGTAAGGAATGGCTTTTTTGCAGCTTGTTTTGGTTTTGGGTAGAACATTAGAGAATGCAGCACTGAAACTGACCTGTTTCAGCCAGTTGGTCAGGAAGTTCCACGTGTAAGCCAGGAGTGTGAGGGAACATCTCGGGAGCAGCCAGCTGCTGCAGAGGTGTCCCACAGCCTCACGGGCCAGCACAGCCGTGTCCAGCCCTGCCCCGCCCCTGCTCCCTCGGCACCCTGCAGGAGCAGCCAGAGATGGGCTCTGGGGGAATTATCTCAAATCCTGCCTCACTGGAGCTCAGCAGCACGGAACAAAGCTGATGGATGTGGAGCTCTGACTTACGGCACAGAACGTGCCAAAGGTGAATAGGATGTGGAAAGCTTATACTTAAAAATAATATGAGGCTTTGTGAAGTGTTCTGTTTTCTGAAAGCAGAAAATTCAACAGTCAGTGTAATTATATTTGTTAGAAGCCCACAAGAAGCCTGTGGATTAACAATAATGCACAGTGATTACATTAATCAGTAGACTCTTGTGGAAATCAGAGGTTTAATGGTATAAATACATATAATAATACTTTGGATGAAGTAAAAAATACTTTCTGAAGAGATCATCCTGAAGAAGATGAGAAATTATAATTTTACAAACAGATCTGCAAAAAAGAATTCCTTTCTTTTCCAATGAAATTGCCAGTGAATAGCTTGAGAAAGAAAAGGTAGGCTTGTATATTAAAGAAGGTGGTTTCTCTAGCATGGAAAAGATAGCTCATATAGCTATTTAAGTTAGTAAAGTTACAGTTGGCTGGAGTGTGGTTTACTGGATTTCTACCTCTAATGCCAGTGTAAGGCAATAAAATGTATCAAAAAACAATGCATTTGGTGTCTGCTGAAGAATGCCTTGGTCATTTAACTGGGAGAAATGTTTACTTCCCCAGTTGCCACTTGAAATGCCTGAGGAGTGGGAAGATGAGAATAAGCAAGTAGTGTGTTCTCAGACAAGATTCACACCTCGTCAAGCCCCAAAGAACTTTCTTAAGAAATGTGCTATCTGTTCCCTCTGTGTTTCCACATCTGACAAGTGATGATCTGTTACTTCAGTAAGCTCTAAATATGCCCTACCATTGGATAACAAGGTTGTACAAACACGTTGAGGGAACTCTAATAAACATAATAGTGATGAATAGTTCTTGCCCTTCTTTGCCTGAGAAATTAAAACTTTTTTTAACATTTAATCCACCACTGTTTTTAAGAAATAACTGGAGCACGTTGCAGGGACAATGCATTCTGTCATTTCGCTGACCCAGTGGTCTGTAGCAAGGCTTTAAGGAATGTTTCCTAGAAATCTAAGATTGTAATAGTAGCATTAGTCAAGGTATAGATCCATGGTTTATAACCCCCTAAACATAGAGAAGTAACTCTCTAAAATATTAATGGAAATTCTGCACAGATATATACTTTTTGTTGTTGGTTTGTTTTTTTGTTAATTTGTTTGGGGATTTTTTTTGCTTAGTGGGGATTTTTTTGTCCTTTTTTGTTTGTTTTTTTTTTGTTTGCTGGGATTTTATGTTTTGTTGTTTGAGTTGGGTTTTTTAAAATCTATTGTGGGGATTTCATAATATGGTGTTGAAACAAACTAGAACAGAGTAAGCTGGCAGCTGATCTTTCAAGGATGTACTGCCTGTAGGGGTTTGTTTGTTTGTTTGTTTTCCTACAAAATTGAGGTCAGTTATTCAGGAGAAAAAAAAGTGAGAGCCAAAAATCATTTTGCTTGATGAGGTAATGATATCACAGTTTTGACAGTGACCTTTCTGTCTGTGTAAGTGAGGGTCTCCAATTCCTGTATTGAGCAGCTGGGAGCTGTGCCATGGTGCTTTTGTCAGGTTGCCTTGGTTCCCAGCTCACAAAAACCTTTGTGCTTGAATGCAGCTACCGCGTGTCCCTCCCATCAGTAAATTAAACACTGCCTGGCTTTCTGCCGTGTTCTGTAGGCCTGGGATCTCTTCCTCTGCTCTCTCTCATTTAGCTCCTGAGTAGAAAGTATTGATCAAAGGAAGGTTTGCAGAATCCAGTCGATTCTTAACTGAAAGAAAAAGAAATGGTTAAATATGATTCTGTGTGGTTTATTAACTGGGTATACATTCACCATAGGGAAACAATCAAAACCCACCAAAAAATCCCCTTAAGTTACAAAGCATTACATTTGTAATTGATCTTAATAATGTTCCTCCTAGTTGAATTGTCTGAGGAAGGGAAGAAACAGCACAGTCATAAAGTTAGTGCTCACAGTGTATGATGGAAAGGGCAGGATTATTTAGTGTCAAAATTGTCTTCTACCAATAGAATTATCTCCTCCTGCACCAACACAGGTAAAAGGCTGACTTCTAAATGACATGGATTTGCTAAGGGTGTAAAAGTAATGTCCTCAATAAAAATGGAATCAAGCTGAGGAAAACACAGTGTGGAGATGATGTTTGTGGTTAGGAAGGTGTTTGGAGTCTTCTCCAAGTTTGTTAAATAGTATAATGGTGCTACTTGGGCTGGCTGGGCTGCCTAAGAGTAAGTGCAGGTTTGGATTTGAAAGCTGCAAATCACAAGTGTGATCAGTGATGAAAGAATTAGGAAAAGACTGCTACTATGAGAAATTCATAAGAAATTTTTTGAACAGTGATCACATACTAAATAGCATTATCTTCCTAGGCTCTAATTAACTGCCAGATAAACAATTGTAATTTCTGACAGTTTTTTCATTTGCCTGTGATGACCCACAGAAACAGATTATCCTTCTGATTCTTATGAAGAATTTTCTTTTACAAAAGTAAAAATTCACTCATCAAAGTGTAGGTATATAACAAAAACTTATCTACATTATAGCAAAACAATAAAGACTTAGCTGTGATATAGCAAAAGGAGGTTGAAGTAAATTAACAGGGCAAGTAAAGACGACATGAATTCTAAAATAGCACCAAAGGCTGATTGTTTTTCTCAGTTTATCATTTTGTCAGGGGCACAAGCTATATTGCACTTCATAGACTCAGGATTTGACTCATGAATTTTACTGGTGTAAGACTACGTTTTGAGTGTGTTTTTTGCTCCTCTTTTTTTGTTTGGATTTTGGTTTGTTTTTTTTTGTTTTCTCTTCCTGCAGCCTAGTGGCCTGCATGAATTTAATACCTGATCGTGTGTAACTAACTGGGCAGCAGCAGTAGCTTAGCAACATCAGCTAGTGCTGGTGCCAAAGAACAGTGTTGGCTTTCATCATTTTAAAATGCCAGCTGGTCCTTTAATAGTCTTTCTATATTTAGAGATTAATTGACAGTTGTGTTTTAACTTGTAGACCTAGGCTGGATTTCACCATTAAATTGTTTGATAAAGAATTTGGGAGTCTCAGAAGTTTTAACTGTAGGCATTGATATAAGATTTAGGAAGGGCATGGTAATAACTAAATCCCCAAGTGAGATACTTGGTGATGGAGAGTACACAGAAACCTTCCTTGCTTCCAATTCACTGTAAGTGCACAAGAAAAGCTGCCCAAATGTACCAAAGGAGTGGTAAACTGTGCTCTCTGAGAATTATGATGTTCTCTCAATAAATACTAATGTCCAATAAATATATGCACATTTTTAATATAAGTAAATTAGAAAATAAATTAGTATTACAAACATATTCTGATTCTGTGCTTATATGTATGCACACCCTAAAAATAAGATATCAGTAATGTACTTTTTTACAGAAATCAAAAAATAATAGAAATGTTCACCTGGCATGGGTCTGAACAGCTCATCTACTCTGTTTTCACTGTGAGATCCATCTATAAACATCAGCATCTCCAGCTGAGTGTTTGTTTAGATGTTCCTAAAGCTAGGTAATAAAGGAAACTCTCTAACCTTTATTACATATTCCAGCACTTAACTACTCCTGTGCTACTGTGAATCTCATACATTAACTCTATATGTCCTAATATGGAATGTAATTTTTTTTCTGCGAGTTAAGCTTCTGATATTTTTTATATGCATATATGGTGGACACAAGGGCAAGTGATTTTGTTGCTATTCATTTGCTGAGGTTTTTTACCTACCAGAAAAATGCCACTGTTCTTTAGCCTGGGTAAAGCATACAGAACTTTCTAACTTCACTTATAAGTAGTTTTCTAAATCTCTTTGCATCTTTATTTCTGACCTAGATTCTCTACAGTAGTTGGGTATTTTTTATGAAATGTGGGCAAGCTGGGCAGAACATTCTTGCTGAGATTCTTCACCAGAGCTTATTGCAGCAGAACAGACACTGTGCAATCTGTATGTATGACACTCCTGCTAATTTGTTCCCAGATGCTATGTCCCTGTGCTCCTCTGTCACTTTCTTATTTATATTCTGATTCCTGGTTAAACTAATCCTTTTCTGCAGTTTTCCCATTTTCTGACAGTTAGGGCCCCTTATGTACTGAAGTATAAATACCTTACTACTCTTGAGTTTGTTACTTTTCAGCAGTGTTAGAGCATCCTTATTTGCAAATATTTTTTAATTTCCTGTTTGAAATACTTGCTTTTCATTTTTCCAGGTTCTTAGGTTGGCTGTGGTAGCAGCATCTCTCCCAGCCTCAGGTCATGTGTGGATGGTTATCTCAGCGTGTGTCCGCACAACTGTATGGGTTCAGTTGTGCACTTTCAGAATGAATTATACACTGGGCTTTGATTCATCTTCTGGAGCTCTCTGAGCTTGCAGGCTGGATAACACTAAACTGGAAGTGTGCATCTCTGATGCTGTCTGGCTCTGGATGGGCATTTAAATTCATGGGCTCAGACTAGAGCTAGATCTTGTTTCTAAAGGCTCAACAAGCAACCAAAATACCCCCCAGCTAACAACAAAAAAACCAAACCAAACCCCCACACTCAACCACAAAAAAAGACCAACAAAACAAAATGAAACAAGCAAGCAAAAGCCACAAACAAACAAACCAACCCCCACAACACCCAACCAAAACAAACCTTGCCAAAGAAATACTCCAGAACCGTGGATGGTGTGGATGTCAGCTTCCCAACAGCATCTGTTCCCTCGGCAGCTCAGTTCCTGTTGGCCTGCACTGCCTGTGGGTGTAGACACTGTTGTTACAAACACCTTGTTTTGGTAAACTGCACATACTCCCTGTGCTAATCCCACATCACAGGCTTTTTGAGGGGTAGAAACTCTTAGGTGACAGCTGGAGACTTGGGTGTGTTTGGTGCCACTTTATGGTGCTGTGTGTTTCAATGGGCCATGCCTAGTTGAAGGATTTTTTAGTAATTCTGATTTCCACTCATACACAGGGACTTTTATAAGTAGTGAATAACTGGTCATAACTACCATTTTTTAAAAAACCCAAAAGGTATTTTCTGTGGAGCAGATTGGAGAATTTTTCATGGCAGGAGCTTTCCTGATAGCAAATGGACAAATCCTGGGACTTTGTGTTGCTAGAAGAAGCTTTACACGTCCTTCTTTGGCTTCAGCCAGTTTTGTCTTTCTGGTTTAGTTATATGATCCTCTTGCCACTCTGTAATAATCTGACAGCCTCTGGTTCATTAGAGCTGCTTTTGGTAGTAGGTGTAATAGCTGTCATTGAAATGATTTTTTAATAAGTATGTAGGATGTTTCATGTTTGTAAATCTGCCAGTTATTACTACTTGCACGTGTTTTCTGCTTCTGTTCTCTCTCTTATTGTTCCTCAGAGGAATTCTATAAAATACTTGGGGGAAAATTACTTTCTGTTATGTTTATATAACACTGCTAAAAGGATTTATAAAGTGGAAGCCAGCACTATACAACTCAAGTCATGTTTGACTCGAGCTATAGCAGAAAATTACTTTGAATATTTAATTGTTTTCTAGTTAAAAGTCTTCTGCTTTGATTTTAAAGGTATTTGGTGTGCAACAGAGAACAAATTATAGCCTTTTACTGACAGGTAAGTGGTATTGTAAAATTATAAATGGATATAGTTTGTCATTTTCAGGAGAATGAAAAATGAAGATTCAAATTTTGAGTAGTTTATAAGTATTAATTACTGTGATTTCCTTTCAGTGTTGAATCTTATTTACCTCATCTGCTTTGAAAATTCTAGGCTAGGACTATATTCCAACTAATATCAAGGTTTGATATGTTAGTGATTTCTTTTCATGTATAAGGTGGAGATGGATTTCATAGCTCAAAAATGACAAGCCATAACAGCATACAGAAAGACAGTTTGCTGCCTCCCTGTTAATCACTAAATACACAATAAAAACCACGGTTTTAGTTTCCAGATACTGACAGTGAGTTCTAGGAAAGCAGTGTGGTGTCCTGCTTGCTAAAATGCTCAGTATGAAGGCTTCCCTAGAGCTCAGGATTTCTTTACTGTTAAAAGCACATCCTGCAGACTTCAAGGAAGTAAGACAAGGTGAGAAGTTAGGGGGAAAATATAATTGAGACATTGTATATGTGAGGAAAATCTCAAATCAGTCACTTGCATGATTTTAAAGCTTCTCTTGCTGATCACCTCTCTTTGAGATCTTGAGGTAGAAAAAGATGGTGTTTCTTTGGCTTACCCAAGATGTAAATCAATTTGAACAGAAAATTTCTGTTCTGTTTCTACTACTTTCGGAATTGTTTGATTGATTAGAGTATTTATGAATGTGGCAAACTGCTTTTTCTTTGAGTACTTAGAAACCAGCACCATCATGTTTTTGTGCCCTGGGTTACAATTGCTAAATAGGTAGTTTATTGCCAATTCCAAAATTGTACATATGATTTTATTAACTTTTTTTGAGTACTCACAACCTTTCTGTCAGGAAGGGAGACAAGAACTTTGGTGAATGCCAGAGTAACTGTGATATATAGGAACAGAGCACCAGATCCCAACTTGTAACTCTCTTATTTCAGGAAGATATTTAAATGAAATTGATGACTTTTTTTATGAGTCTGCTATCAGTGGAATAGCGAGAATCATGGATTCTGGAATGGCCTGGGCTGGAAGGGACCTTAAAGCTCATCTCATTCCATCCTCCCTGCCATGGGCAGGGACCCCTTCCACTGTCCCAGGTTGCTCCAAGCCTCATCCAACCTATCCTTGGACACTTCCAGGGATGGGGCAGCCACAGCTGCTCTGGGCAATCTGTGCCAGGGCCTCCCCACCCTCACAGGGAACCACTCTACCCAGCCTAAGCCTGGTCTCTGCCAGTTTGGGGATTGCATTTTGATAACCATCTTCTAAACCTATGGTGTCTGTAGTTACTGAAAGGTCCAAAAGTGTTCTATAAATTTTAAAATGGCTCATTATCTATGATGCGTAAAATAAAGGTTCAGAATGCCCCATATTGTATTTAGTAATAACCTGAGTAACAAACTGTTTTCACTTCTATCGTATTTTGAGATACAGCAAGGGATTTTTTCTGTGTTTTAAGACCATCAATGCAGTGAATTTTTTTCTCTGCTGAGACAATTAAATAAGATGTTAATTGGGCAGGCAGCAGCGCAATGTTTCATTGAGCATGGTCTGCAGAACTGCTGGAGCAGGAAAGAGAAAGTTTTGTAGTCTGCAACACTTGGCATCAATTATTCCTCTGTGAATGGTGCATTTGTCATGCAGCATCTCTGTTGCTTCTCTGTAGTTTCATTGATATTTCAGACATTTTCAGAAGTTTACAGACTATATCTGCTAAAGACACAGCTTAGCTTTCATGTTGAATATTAAACTTAAAGGGATAAATTATCAGCTCCATAACAGAGTATTTTTAATTTTGCTATCATATTTTTATATCTCAAGTGCTTTATTTCTTTTTACGCTGCTTGCTAGAGAAAAATTATACACTAGTCTGCACTTATATTAATAGTTACAGTATTGCTTTTGGTTTTAATGTTTTTAAATTTGGTTTTCATTACATTTTTCTGACTTTACTACTGACTTCTGACAGTTTTCTGACTTCACTTCTCTGGCCTTTCTTTTTCATATCCCATTTCCCTGGTGCCTGCCTGCTGCAGAGCTCCCTGTTTAGCAGTTATCTGCTTTTACTCTTTGTGTGAATTTAAAATCTAACAAATGGAAAACTACTAAAACAAAACCAAACCCCACTGAGAATTGACAATGCTCTCTACCTCCTGTCTTGATAATCCACTTGATGCTGCTACTGATTTCCAAGTCTCAAGATGGGAAATAGGATGTCTAGAGGGAAGAGACAGGACAGATTTTGTATTTTTTCCTTCTTGTTATGAACAGCAGTAATCATTTTACTGTCTCTCCTGCAGTTTTTTGGTGCTCTAACCTAGCTGTTCTGCAAAATGATTGTTAATATTTCTCGGTACTGTTTCTTGTGAAGCTGTACTGGAACTCTGGAACAAGTTGGGATTGAGGAATTTCTGTAAAATAAAGATTGGAAAAATGAAAGATGCTTCTCTGTTGCTTTCGCTTGTTGTGGATAAAAAAGTCTTGTGTCCTTCAAAGCAGTTATTAGCAGTGTAAGAAGTTAATGACAGCAATTAGAACGTGAGTGAGGGTCCCTATGTCACCACCAAATTTCTGGGGCAGTTTCTGTAGGGGGGATATCAGGAGAGAGAGAGATTAAGAGGTCACTTCTGAGGTAGCTACAGGTAACTTCTGAGGTAACTACAAGAGGGGTGAATTAGGGGTGTCTAAAGGTGTCTTTTCTGAAATTATTTTGAAAAAGTACAGTAGAACTTGTTTATTACAATATATTACAGGCAGAAGCTGACATGCTGTATAAGATGTCCTGAGTTCATTAAATTTTGCAACAGTACCGTGAATTAACAAAGAGCTGTCTTAATTTGCAGAGTCTGAAGCATTGAAAGATGAGATGACCTACTTAAGTGACAAAGATTCGTGCTTTCCAGAATCAAGAAACCTCTTCTTTGCAAAAAAGACCCAAGCTTTCCAGCTTTTTCCTTTGTGTCTTCTTTCTGAGTCTGTTACTTTTTTTTCTCTTGATGTCATTAGACTTGCCTTAGGTGATGTCTTTAGCCATTGGGAGTCTGAGTGTTTGTAACCCTATAAAAAAACATACATGGTACTATGGTGTGTGGTAGTGGTCTAAAGCAAGCCTCAGTGCTGTGTGTGTTGTGAAGACTCTGTAATGTCTGGGAAGTTTTACAATGAGTAGGAAGAAAATTCTGAAGGAAGTGGGATGAGAAGACATAGATGAAAGTTCCTTTATAGATGAAAGTTCCTTTATATGCTGAAAGACAAAAATGACTGAGAATATGATGATTACTTTCTATCCCAGGGAACAAAATCAGTGTCATTTTAAGAGAGTAATTGAAGTTTTTTGCAAGAATTATTTATCGAGAGAATTGTTAAAATGAAAAAGATTCCCAATCCACATTAATACTTACTGAATGCTGGATATTATTGTCTTTTGTTTTTGACATCCCTCATCATGCCTTCCTATTCTGTTTCTTTCTACTTTTTTTAAGGAGTATTTAGTGAAGCAGAAGCTGTGATTAATTGATGATGTTCATGCCACCTTTGAGATCAGAATGAATTTGTGTTCTAATTCTCTGTTTTTGTGTGTCTCAGGTCTCTCCTCCTGATCCCTTTGACTCCAGAATCAGCAAAAGTGTGTTTTGTTTGTCACTCTGATCTAATTTTCTGGGCTAATGTTGTATCCAGTCCTGCAGCTGAGAAGTGCTGGTGTTGCTGGACTGGCTTGGGTAACAAGGCTCTGAATCCATGCAGGTGCTGTCCAGCTCTGACTTGGCTCCTCAGCTGGGACTCAAGGCACTGCTGTTTGGGTTGCTGTGAATTGTGCTGGATCCTTTAAAGTGATTTTGCACTGAGACATTTAAAATTTCCTAATGTTCCACTGGCACTCTGCTGGGGTGTTTCAGCAAGACTGACATATGCCAGGTTTAGATGCTCTGGTGAAATTCACTCCTCTTTTTTCCTCTTTATTTGTTCTTGCAGAATGAGTCACTTGATATTCAGGACTGTCTTATATTCAGGCCAATTTAGCACTTGTCAGCTTTGCAAAATGCTTAACAAAACTTAACAAAAACTAAATACAAATGCCAAATTATGCATGTGCACCCATGGACTGGTTTGAGGCTCATTTATTGGAATTTTCTGTAGACTCATTTTGATTCTTTGGAATCAGGAGCTGGATGAGTTTTTTAAAAACTGATTTACAGATTGGTTTACAGTTGCTATGTTTTATTCCTGCAGCAAGATAATTTCCCTGGGAAACTATACAGTGTGCTGTATAAATAAAGGTGAGCTCTAAAGGGAAAATATCTCAGAGAAATATACTGGACAAGTTACTCATTTTCTAGCTCTAGGATGATGCTGACAAATGCTGTCATGATGCTGTTTGTTAGGATCTCTGCTCTCCTTTCTGTAGATTAGCTCTGTGGTTTTGACTGGATAGGAATGTAGCAGTAGTTGTATATAACTCAGCATATAGTCAGCAAAAGTTTTTGGTAAGATGAACTTAAATTAACTGACTCAGAACTCAGGAACTCAGAAGTTCCTCTCATTTTTAAATTTTTCTAGTTTTAGGTTTGGCCATAAATTTTCTTTTGGTGTAGAATTTTTTTCCTGGAAGTATTAGTTAAGTTCCTTATTTTGGTGTTTAACTTCATTATGAAAAGAATACTGTAGTTGGGAATAAGTTTACTTTCACAGTGAGAACATTGTTCTCACCTGCATTGCCAAGAGAAAAAGGCTGCTGGAAGAATCATCCTGTTGGGACTACTGAGTTACCCTAAAATCAGTCAAAGAGAAGGTTGCTTTTTCCTTTGTTAGTTTACATAAAAAAAGTAAAAGCATTTTTTTGGTATTATAATTAGATATTTTATATCTTCTTTGAACTTCTTGATCCAACAAGCAGCTAAGGGAGGAGGGGAGAGAGAAGACAGGATAGGATGTTCTGGCTTCACAGACTTTTCCTTTCTGGTGCCTGTGTGGTCTGAGTGATGTGGCTGCATCTCCTCGGTGTCTGACCTGGAGCCATCGGGTCCCCTGAGCAGTGTGGGCACACAGGGCACGCTGTCACCCCAGCTGTGTGCATGCACAGCACACAAACCCTTGCATGTGCAGGTCCATGAGTGTGAGACTCACCTTCTGCTGGGCTCTGTGTGAGGAGAGCAGGAGAGTTCCAGCTCTGGATTCCTGATCTAGCTGGTATGTGTGAGCTACCTCAGGTAGCTGAGGCTGATTTGAGCTGGGATCTCTTGGATACCTCTGTATGGAAAAGCTGTGGAAGCAGTAGGAAAACAGAATCCCATTTAGCAAACTTTGAATCTTTAAACTGGCTTTTTGTTTGATGAAAATCAGTGGTATTCTAGATGCTTTCTAATATCTATGTTTCCCGAGTTGATGAATGAAACAGGAATAGCAGACTATTTGCATAATGCAGTTTCTATTAATGTGACTTTCACATTTTTCAGTGCCTCTTTTTGTGTGTAGAGCTATTCTTTTTATTGCTGTACTGTTTTCTCTTCCCTTGTCCTTTCTGTCAGCTTCCTTGATACTTGCATTGATTTTTTTTTTCCTATTAAAAAGAAAAAACTCCACAAGAACAAGCAAAGAAAACACAACCCTAAAACAAAGAAACTGACCCTCTCTTCCCAACCTCCAAACAGTTATTCCGCTAATTTTGTTGGGGATTGCCAAAGTTCTGTGGTCTTTATGTTTACTTGTGATGTGTTTACTGAGATACAAGATAGGGTGTAATTGCTACTGCAGATTGTCCTGTAGAGAATATTTCCCAGTTAAGTCACCAGAATCTGATATATCCCCTAACCAGAGACTCCTTGAAACACCACACAGGTCGTCATGTTCCTACAAATCAATAGCAATAACTTGAGAAAATCTTCCTTGGCAGCTCTGAAGTACCGA
The DNA here is from genome assembly GCF_001522545.3 of Parus major. NCBI lineage: Eukaryota > Metazoa > Chordata > Aves > Passeriformes > Paridae > Parus > Parus major. The sequence goes on along the minus strand of NC_031779.1, from coordinate 5,351,963 downwards.
GGCTGATTTTCTTCACATCAGCTGCCAACTTGGTGTTTGAGGTGAACTCAATTTGAATTTCTCCTACCCATTAATCTGCCAGCTTCAGTGTGGCCCTTGGTCTGTTCAATATGTCTAGAAAGCCAAGTTTCTCTGTTAAGTGCTTTTGCTACTTGTGTCAGAACAGCCATTGTCGTTGTTTCCCTCTCAACTTTCTCCGTGTGTACAAAATAAAAGCTCCTGGCCAGAGCAGAAGTCTACCTGTCTGTATTTTTCAGTTTAAAAATAAAACTTTTGCTTCTCAGATGGTGATTCTGAGAAGTTAACGTGGAAAGATAGTGAGTAGATGGTTCTAAAACCAGATACTGTGTGCAAAGTCACTATCCCATTCTATTATAAGCCTAAATTCCATAAAATCAAGCATGTTTTTTGAAAAGACAAGTGACACCTCATATTCTGGAATACCATCCCACTCTCTTGGGTTTTGAGAGCTAATTTTCAAAATTATTTAATTAAGATTGAATCTAAATGCCAAAGTTATAAGTTAAAACTTTTTAGGCTGTTTGTGTGCATAAAATGTAATGACCCTAAATCATTTGGAAGTAAGTAATAGTCTCTCTGTCTTGTTTTTAGTTCATCCTGTTTTAATGAATAAAGTATCTCCAGCTGAAGAAGGGATATAACTGCTTTTATGAAAGTCAATATGTTAGGCTTTTGTTGAGTCTGTGGTCAGCCAGGCTGCAGTAACACAAACATTGAGAGTGTGGGAATCTTACTGGGATGGTTATTTGAAAGATTCTTTGTGAGCTTTTTGCAGGCAATCAGAGACAAGTAGAACAAACTAAAGAGGCCCTGTCTTTGAAATATAATTGAGTTTGATGTACTGGTTACTCAGTTTTCTTTGCCTTTGACTCTGTGGAATTTTTTTAAATGAAGACATCTGACTGTGTGAAGTGGGAAAATGGTCATATTTGAGCTTAGCCATTTAATATTAGATAAAGTTATAGTGATTTCTTTGGTGGTATTTAAGTATTTGGTATTAGGTATTTGGTATTTAAGAAGGTGTTTTAAAGACAACAAAACACTACTCAGTCTAATGCCTGTATGTGAATGGCTCTACCATATGAAATTAACATTTAATTAATTTTTGGTCATGATGGTGGTTCCACCTCTAAAAGTCAGACATAACACTGGTTAATCAGTAATCCTTGTTAAACAAGCATGCTTCACATGGCAGTGGGAATCCCTTTTTCTGGATTTTTACTTCCTCCACAGGTGACAATACAGATGTATCTTGTACAATGCAGGTTTCATTTGATGCAGTTTCTGCAGGTCAGAGTTCTTCTGATGATGAATGATTCTGCAAAACCCCAGGAACAAATTTTTAGAGTAAAGTGTTTCGATCTAGCAGTAATGTAAAATTGGAAAACCACTCTTGAAGACCATAATGCTTTTCCTCTTAATCTTGACACAAAGTTCCCATTATATTAACCAGAAATACTGACCTTAGAATAACGTGGAATAAGTCCAAGCCTTTGGACTCCTTCAGCTTAATTTTTCTGTGGAAAAAGGTTTTCTGTAGAGTGAGTGTGATTTGTGGATGAATGGCCATTAAATAATCCTAGAAAGCAGACCACCAGGATCTGACAAATGGGTCTGGTGTGAGATGAGGACTCATTTGGTTTTTTTATTCTCACTTTATTTCCAAATCAATATGGAAAACATTTCAATTTGATGATCCAGCTTGGTTTTGTCACCCGTTTTATACAGGATGTTTTTCTGTCTGCAGTGTTTCAGAGTTTGTCTATTTTGACCATATTTATTATAAATTACAACTTGCTGTGCAAATGAGTTTAGTGTTACACATCAGTAAACTCTTTGAATCTCTCATGAAGACAAAATAGACATTTTAGTTGCTCTGTAATGTTTATAGAATTCCCTGTTTTGTGCTCTCCCTGCACTTGAAATAGCTCTGGGCTGTGATTTGGGAGCTAAGGTTGTGCTTTCATTCAGTTGGTGTTCGGACAATTATTGCCCAAAGAATCAGTTGTATTAAAATTACTGAAAGAGCATGTCATGTGCTCCCCAAACCTATTGCCTGCTGACAGGTTAAGAAGATTTTACAGTAAGGTTAGACTTTGATTACAGAGGGTTTGGTGCATTTACTTCTTGCCCAGTGCTTGGCTTGAATTCTGGGGGCATGTCACTTACCAGATTTCACTAGAAAACAGCTATGCTTTGGCCAAGTAGTTCTGCAGTCTTAAGCTACAAGTCCATGTTACTGTGCTGCCCAAGAGCTTGATGTGAGAAAAGCTCCTGCCTGTTCCCTAGATCATTCCAGTAATGTGCCTTCTTTAAAGCTTGATGGCTTTCATTGCTCCATGGGATGGCATTGAAAACTCATTTTCTTGTGGGTGCATTGTAGAACTTCATGTTTGGTTTGTGGTGCTGGAGTGATACACTCTTTTCTGCTTGCCCAAGTCCCTTGCTCTTTCTTTCCAAACCAATTAGAGATGTTTATAAGTTATTCTCAAGGGTTGTCAAAAACAGGTATCTTATGACTTGTATGCAGCATATCTGAAATAATGTATTTTATGTCTTTATTAGTAACTAATGAGATTATTATAATTAAGAATAGAGGTAATGCTGTAAATTATTTTAAACACATTGTGTTCTTTGTTCAGTCTGTTTTGACTCTGTACCAGCATGATGTTAATTTTGCATTTTGCTGCTGACAGGCTTTAAGTGTCTGGAGTTCAGGCCTGTGAGCATCCTGAGCAGGGACAAGGCTGAAATGTGCTACAGGGGCTACTGGCTGCTGATGGCACCTGGATTTCCATTCTGTGCCATTGAGGCTGGAGAGGACCAGGTGAAGGTATTTTCCCTGATCTTGTCTCAGAAGAAAAATGGTTCAGATAGATTTAGTATTGGTGTTGAGAAGGGACATCAGGATCATCAAGTCCAACTCCTGGCCCTTTGCAGGACACCACTAAGGTCACACCCTGTGCCTGAGAGCACTGTCCAAATGCTCCTGGAACTCTGTCAGGCTGGTGCTGTGACCTCTGTCCTGGGGAGCTGTTCCAGTGCCCAACCATCCTCTGGGGGAAAAGCTTTCCTAATCTCTAACCTAAACCTCCCCTCACTCAGCCTCATGCTGCTTCCTCAAGTCCCATCCATGGTGAAGAGATCAGTGCCTCCTCCTCTCTTGAGGATGTTGTAGACTGCAACAAGATCTCCCCTTGGTCTCTTTTTCTCCCAGCTGAGCAGACCAAGCGGTTTCAGCCACTCCTGGTGTGGCATCCCCTCCAGATCCTTCACCATATTCGTTGTCCTCTTTTGGACACTCTCTAACAGCTTAATGTGTTTTATATATTGTGGGTGCCCAGAACTGCCCCCAACACTGGAGGTGAGGCTGCCCCAGTCCAGAGCAGAGCAGGACAATTCCCCCCTGCACAGCTGGCCCTGGTGCCCCCAGGACACACCAGGGCACTGCTGACTCATGTTCAGTTTGCCATGAAATTCATCTTCAGAACCCCTGGTTTGTTGGCATGTTTGGAAGGCATCTCTCCATCCTTAAATTAAACCTGTGTTTATCCAAATTAATTTGTCCTTTCCCTCTGAAGTCCTGTTTTGGATGAGGTGACCAGCAGTCTGTAGTGGTTACAGCTGCCTGGGAAGGGTTGTCTCAGAAGAGATGGTGAATGCAGTGGTGGAGGTGGCTTTCACCAGGAGTGTGGGGACAGAAGTCAGTAGGCTGAGGTCAGTGTTTATGTGATCTGGCTGTTTAATATTTACTCTGTTCCTTTCTTTTTCTCATGGCCGCCTGTGCATCTTTAACCTTTGCATTTATCTGGTAGCATGGCCTGGAGGCAAATCACTAACCATGCTCATTTGAGTATGAGGTCTATTGCTTTTTGATTAATCTCTCTCCACGTGCCTTGTGGCACTGCAGTTTGAAATATAGCTCCAAAAGATCTGTGGAACTGGAGGAGTGGAGCTTATTCTGTACTAGTGATGTGCAGAGGAATTGCATTTTATGTGCACTTGGAAGCCCTTCTGAGTTTGAGGCAAAGAAAATGCTCTTGTTATTGATACTTAGATCACTTTATAATACACCTCAGCTTTCATCCCCTGAGAAATTGTGTCGGTAATTGAAAGAGCCATTGTCTCATTTCAGTTATCTAAACAATCTCAGTCTTCATTCTTATAATTATTGGAAGAGCCCAGCAGCAAAAATCTTATTAGTAATTTCCTAATGCTACTGGGAAACAATATTTCTAGAATAATTTTCTGTACTGAATCAATGATACAAGTCAAGATTGGTGTGAAAACAGATTAGGGAATGTCTAAAGAAATTTATCTCTTTTCTCTTTGTTTTTTTTTGTTTGTTTGTTTTGTCACAATAACATTATGGATTTTTTTTTTTTTAAATACAATGAACCTAAAATGAAAATTCTGGAAGTGAAGTTCTGCTAGCTGGGTGATACCTTTGCCTTAGTAATGGAAAAATATGGAATCCTAAATTACTGGAGTTAAGATAAAGTTTTCACATTTTCTGCCCTTGAAGGATTATAACTATTAAAAAAGAAATAAAGTATGATTTATTTTATAGACCTATAATAGCTTTCCAATGATTTTAAGTGCATTATTTCTTTCATTACAAACAATTAAAAATGTGTCAGTAGTGTTGAAAGGAAATTCAGTCTACTTTTAGGTGTGGAGGTTTCATTCCTGTTAGAAATCATCTTTGTAAATCTATTGTATGGAATGCACATAAAGACCAAGAAAATAAATATTCAGATGATGAAAGAATTGACACTTGAGTTTACAACACCTGCATACAGATCTATCATATTGGACAAACTGCTTCTAATTTCACTGATTTCTTTGGTTCAGTGCATTTTAATTAAGCTTTTGACTGCTGCCTCAGTAAACCCTTCCTGATTCAAAGAATCAATGAGCTATCCACACTTGATCTGAGCTACTGTGGAGATGCTGAATATCATGTATGAGCAGCACATTTCTTCAGTCAATTATTTGTGAAAGAATTGCTTGGTCTGGCTTTCATTTTGAGCGTTGTGGGACACAGCAGCTGGTTCTGCAGCAGCGTTTCTGCTGGTGATACTCTAAGCACTTGTATTCCTTTGGTTCATTCATGGGTCATTCTGGAGAAGGGAAGTTACCTGGGCTGTGAGGGAGCTTCATTTTAATTTGAGAGAATTGTCTAAGAGCCACAAAATCTTGGGTTATCTCTTACAGTATGTCAGTAGACTTTATTCTGAGTTCAAACTCTTCCCCTATGAAATAGCAGGTATTGAGCTCGCTCTTCAGTCATCTATTTATTTCAGGTTTATTCGTAAATAATCTAATACATTTGAAAGCTTGGAGGTTTGGTTCCAAACTGCTTAGTTACCTTTCTGTTTAAATACTCTTATGCTAATGGCTGTGTGCCTTATTAATGCTCATGGATTACATTATGGGGCATAGAAGATAATGTAATAGCGTGTTCTGTGAGTATGTTTAATAAAAACCAGATTAGAATTAAGACTGTATTGTGAGTCACTGACATATCAGCTCTGTGCTTAATATCTTATCTTAATCCCTGTCCATAGCTTTTAATGCAGTTTGCATATTTTAGTGAAGTTGAGCGTAACAGTTCTGAACCACTCAAAAGAGTAACAAATACAGATCATATAAAGTTTTTTATGATTGAAAAATATATTATTCTGATGGATATGTGCTCCATCAATGTCTGTTTTTCTCTGTATGTCAAATTGTTTCCTTCTAGAAACAAATTACAGATGTGTAATGAGCAGATTTCTGGTGTGTATGAAGAATATTTGATAGGAGTACAGAGATAAAACCAAAAAAAAGCTCACCCTAGCTTAAAATGAGATCAAAACTGTGTGCTCTTAATATGTTCTGGTAGCTGTGTCAATGTATAGGTAATTTTACTGTCCTGTTCTTGTGGGGCACCAAGGGATTTTGTTTCTCTGCTCCTGTTTCCATGGCAATTAGAATTAGATTAGTTTTAGGTTCACAGTGGATAAATGAGAGCGACTAAGCTATGATGTAGTGCTTGTGAGTCAGGAACACGCCGAGTCTTTTTATAAAGTAGCCCAAAACTGTGCTTAAATCATTGTGGCTTTCTAGTTGCTGTTGACTTGCTGTATTTATCTTTCAGTGTCTGGATCTTTTGCTTGTGGTTGCAGTCTGGTGGCACTTGTGCTTTTTGTGTTTATAGGGATATAGCCTTTAAATGAGAGAGCAGTCCCTAGATTCTAGTGATAGCTGCATGTTGAACAGCCAGTCTGCATATTTGCTAATAAATATTTATATTAACTATTTTAGAATCTCTTTAGCCCATGACTGATTTTTGGAGTGTTTTGAATGTGGTGTAATGGTATGATTTTTATCTGCACCCACTCTTTGGGATGACTTTCTTGGAAGACATCCCAAAACCAAGCCACTGTTCTGTATTTGTCCATACAGTTTTTGTGTCTGTGTGTGTATGCATATAGAAATATATAAACCTTTCTCTTCTTCTGGTCCTTGTTAATATATTCATACCAGCCTCACCCCAAGAGATTTTCATCGTTTCCAGGAATTGGAATGGAGAGTAATATTACTGGTGGACTATTCCAGTCACTTTTCAGCTCATTCCCATGCATCACAGTTCTTTTTCCTATAGTGTGTATTTAACTTTACCAGCATTTTGCACTAATGGATTGCAGATGCTGCACAGAGTGTTATTATAAGAAGATTTCATGCTCTGGTAGTAATGTGTCATGCTTTTATAGTCTCTGAGTATGTGATAGTTGTGACATTACTCACACCCTATTTAATGCTTGCATTTTGTTTAATAATTATCTACCTTTTACAAAGGCTGTGGTAGATTTCACAGAAACATCATCCTGGAAGATATTTCAGCTGTTGTTTTACACTCTCTGAGGTACACCTAGACCTAAAGACATTTGAGGATATTATTTGTTGAGATACAATTGAGCTTCACCCTTCCAGGAACATTTGAGTTGACAAAATTAATCCTTGCAGTAGTCTGTGCTCCTGTTATCTGGAGAGGGGAGCCTTGGGAAGTGTCAGTGGCTTCAGGCCCTCTGCAGGAGCAGAGCTTTGTTGTGCTTTGCTGGCAGAAGCTCTGGTGATGGTGATGCTGTGGATTTCCCTTTGGCAGCCCAGTCACTGCCCTGCCCTCTCCACTCCTGTTGCTGCTGTGCCTGTTCTGCCTGGCCCACCCTGATGGGGTTTGTCTGGTGTGTTACAAACAGGCTCTTTGGTTTCTGGGTTATCCACCTGCCTTCACAACACACTGGAAACATGTGCACTCATATCTGTAAACATGTAAATCTAGTTCTTAGAAGGGGCCTGAGAAGGAATTTCTGCAATTACTGTGAAGAACTTGTATGCTTATTTTCATGAGACTGAATCCGTTGATTAGAGAATTGGTCTTGTATTTACAAGCTGAAAATGTGACTAACCCCTAAATTGGTAGAAAATAACCAAATTACTTGGTATATGTACAAGGCTGAGCAAGGAAGCAGGAATAAGAATAGAGAATAAAACATGGAGTTTTCCATAACTCATGCCCTATATTAGACTAGAAGACCATTTTTACATCCCAAGTCAAACTAAGGAAAAAAAATCATTTTATTAAGCAAATTAATATATAGATGTCAGTAATTCTAAATTTCTATAGTTTTTTTTGTACCTTGATAGTGTCTCAATATACTTAATGTGGCTTTAATTAATATTTATATAAATACAGGGTTTATGTAGTTCAGAAAAGAAGTTTGAAGGAACCACAGTAGAGAATATATTACATACAAGAGCCGTTTTGGCTCTTTGGGCTTGTAGACTTGGAAAGCAGATGATTTCAGATACATCAAGAGACTACATCATCTATCCCATATTCAAAGTCAGAGCCCTTTAAATTTCTAGGGATTCACCAGACTGTGAAGGCAAAATGCTGGAAAAGACACTATCAAGGACTAAGCCTTTGTTTGCAGTACCTGTACTGGAAAGTAATTTTACCTTCTGGTTTTGTCCTGCCTCAATATGTGCCTGTTAAAGTAAATGCATCTTTGTCATGCATGAGCACCACTTGCATTAATGATAATGGAGTTTTCATATGCATGTTGAGCTGCTGCATTTCTAATGCTGCACAAGTCAGCACTGATGTACTCTGTTTTTTCCTCTGTGCATCGGCATTGTGACAATCAGCAGATACATATATCTACATATCATATGGGAATTCTCCTTAATCCAGCAAAGCTACTTTTTTGAGTGTTTTTAGTAGCTGTCAATTATTTCAATTATTATGTGATGAGGAAGTTCACTACAATTCAGCCGAAGGGAGTTGGGTCCAAGGTATTAGATAAACGCACTCTGCAGGTTCTGAAATCAAAACACATTGCCAAGGTTAAGGGATTGTTAAAATCCTCAAACTCCAATTTACTTTTTATTTAAGATAGAAAAAAGCTGTGCACAGAATACATGTGATGTAGTGATTTTTGAAAAGCATAAGTAGTCGTATGGGTTACAATGCTGAGCTATTGAATATTCTGAGTGATTATTGTAAGATATTTTGGGCCTGTAAATTACATACTACTTTTCAAATAATTGCCACTTTTGTGTAGAAACAAAGTGGGGTTTCTACTCTCTGTATTTAATGTTAGGGTTGTATTTATAAGAAGTATAATCTGGAAACAAAACCTTAAGACTGGGGGCTTTTTGGGTTTTGGTTGGTTGAGGCTTGGTTTGTTTTGTGGGTTTTTTTACTTGTTTGTTTGTTTGGGTTTCTGGAGGCTTGTATGGTTTCATTTTGTTCTTAAATTCCTGGTCATCTGCAATATCAAGAGAAATCTGTAGATTCCTATTTTGATAGTAATCTGGTGTATTCTAACTAAATGTCTCTGTGTCCTCTGTGTGCTTTTTTCCTAATTATGTAGCTGTGCCCATTGTGGATTAATGTGAATGCTTGGTGCTGGAAGTAGCTGCATCTCAAAGTAAAATAAGTTTTTGGGTAACCAGTGACTGACACAAGGGGCTAATGGGGGTTGGAAAATTACATCATGGTTTTTTTGAGGTGACCTCTTGTAATGCCAGTATTAAAGACACAGGTGGAGCACTGAGCTCTTGTATCTATTATCAGTGAAAATTTATCAAGTGCCCTGGCTGTGCTTGACCTTTTGCATGGAGAGCCAGTACAGTGAGTGGCACAAAACTCTCGTTTTCCAAACCAAAACATATGCACCTCTTTCATCTTACAAGGTTTCTGTGAAGGTCAAACACAGTTGTAGTTCAGCTAAACAAAAGGGATCAACTCCCTTCTTGCACCCTGTGCAATGTCACAAATAAGACAAGAGGAGTAGAGGTTTAATTCATGGGAGGGAGGTCACACAGTAAATGAAAGTAAAGATTTGCTTCTTGCACTGCAGTATCTTGGCTCTGACCATATGACTTGGTTACTGAGAAAAACTGATCTACATACAAATATTTTATGTATCAATACATGCTCTGGTTTGGAATGCAATTTCTTACTTTTCCTAAAGGGTTTTCTTTAATAACCTTACAATTTCAGCCAGCCCATTTATTTAATTGAGAGCATGTTGCTGTCTAGCCAGCAGATAAACTAGCTAACCTTGTCATTTTACCTTCTGAGTGCAGTTTCACATTACAGGATTATCAGCCCAGAGCCAAGTTATCATACAGTAATAATAAGCTAACATAGCTGTGTGAGCACATTTAATTAACTGCAAAGATGGAATTCTCAGCTTTTCCTTCACTTGGCTAATATCCAAAAGTATGTAACTTCTCTGCTGTAGGAAACGCTGTAGAATACAAACTATGCACATTTGCATGTAGGCATTATCTGGACAGTCTTTGATATCCATATCCTGGTCTTGGTTCAGTTTTACTGTGCAAATGCAACATTGCATTTTACTTCACTTAGACACTAACACTGAGATTTTACTAAAAAACCTCGTTTGAGGGGGTCTTTTTTTAATGCCATAGCTACTAAAGAAAATACCAAAGGGTACATTTTCCACATGTTGTCTTTCTGAATAATGTTTTCAACAGCTGCTGAAGCTGTGGGTACTGCCAGATTGTGAAATATGCTTTAAACATGCTCACACTGTGAATGTCCACAGACTAGACTTTGTGAAAGCCTAAACTGGGCACTCCACAGTGCAGCTGCTCCAGATAAGCACCATCTCCTTCCCCCACGTTCACACCAAGCATCACTAGACTGGATTGTTTCCAGCCTGGCTCCCAGTACAGTGTACATCGCTTCTGCAGTGGCTAGGTAGAGATGCATTTTTGTTTATTATGCTCTACTGTTTTTCACCCAAAAGATTGTCAGGAAAGCAGGGTGGAGTGGGAATGGAGACTAGCTAAATATATAAGCTATTACTACACAGACTCTGTGTGAGCTGAGGTGATAAAATGACACTATGGACTTCGATTTGGGTTCTACTTTACTATTTTTGTAATTCAATATTCTAATGAAAACTATCCTCTCCACTTTTTTTCTCCAGCACCAGGGTTGGTATCCCTCACTCCATTTCTTGTTTCTTTCTCCATTTTTAACTATATGTCAAGCTTATGGTATCTCAACTGTAACTTGCATGTTATTTTAAAACACCTAAGATTAGCTTAGATGTATAAAGGTCTGAATGCTGCTTGCTTTTGGTTTGTAGTATAGTGAGTAATGTATCTGTATGCTAAATCCAAGTTTTAATGAATGTATGCGTCCTCTCTCAAACATCAGATCAAGTGGGGAGGTTGTTTGGGTGGGTAAAACAGAACAAAAAACCCCACCCTTTTGCTAATTTATCAGGATACCTGGATGATTTTGTGATTGTTCTGTCATTTCTCCCCCTTTTTTAGCTAATTTGTGCTAAGAGACCACAAGAAAATTTGCCCTAAATATTTATTCTCCTTTAGTATTGATAACATTTGAGACTGGGAGAGAAGAAATGTTTTAATTACTTTTTGTAATCTGATCAGAACTGAGTGAATCTGGCAGCTGGATTGAAATTTGTTTAAAAACAGCTTAGTACTATTTCTGTTTAGTTTTTTATTGAGTATAAAAGGAAAGCATTTTATTTTTAGCTTTTGGTTTCTAGCATTCTGGAAATACAATATCATGACTGTGTATTAACTTCATCTTATTACCTACTGTGTTTTTAATGACACTGATTCATGCCTCTTTAGTAACTCTGCTCTCTGTTCCAGGTGCTGTTGTCAGGATTGATCGGTGTTGTTTCATGGAAGAGGCCCCTGTCCCTTGTGGTGAGCAGCTCCCAGTGCTTTTGTCTTTATAGAGAAGCCTGATAGTCTGTGGGGATGATTTGCATTTCTATTTTGTATCCTGATATCTAGAAACACTTAGTACAAAAAGTGGAAGGCCTTTGGAATTGTAATGTATAAACTACCTGGGTGAAAATAATATTTTCTACTGTCTCACAGACCATGGGTCTGCTTGTACCTTTGCATTTAACTTCATTTGCCTAAAAATGTACTGCAGAGCAATCTTTTTAGCAGGTATCTGGATGGGAAAAAGCCCATTCCAAGTTAGTAGTTGTTTGTCTTCATCTGCAGGAAGATTTTCAGCTACATTATTATTTCTGTTGTGAGATTCATGTAGTTACTTAATAATGAACAGTAATCCATTCTCTGTGTGTGCATGCTAATAAAGTTTCAGTTAGCCTATTAATGTAAAGCAGTATTAGATGGAAATCAGTCTTATTAAAAACACGTGATAACTGTGTCAATAAGGATGTGTTAGCAGGCAAAGCTTGCCTTTGAAACAGTGGCATGAAACATTTGTGACATAGCACTAAAGATAGTCCCCAAATTAAAGAATAAAATGGACAGTATGAAATTTAAATTGTAGTAGTAAGAATATGCTTAATTAGAACTTCAGGTGTATCTCTCAGTATTATGAATTCGGACAGTAGGCATAGAGCTCAAATCATTGGAATAAATAATATTCACACATCAGAAGTGTTATCCAGGCCTCTTGAGACTTGGCTTCTCTGATTCCTGAACACTCTCTTGCATGTTGTAAATTCAGCTGGGCTTTCTAATGCCAGCTCATTCAGTGAAATAGAAATGGGCAGTCATGGTCAATGTAATTCAAGGAAATAAAGATAAAAGGGAGGAAACAGTAGTGGTGACAGTGGTGGCATCTTCCTAAAATCTACTCTAGGAAATTATTTGTTTCCAAGAGTAAGCTTAATGCTCTTGAGTTAGATCCTGATCTGCATTGGTCCTTGGTGGTGATACAATAATCAGCTGAAGAATGGGGACAGGGATGGTGTCTTTCACTTCTGTGTGTGATTAAGCTGTGTAGTGGTTTTACAGTGGCTACATAATGTTCTGTTTTCTTTGCTGAGTTGTAAATACCTTTGAGCAGTTGGACCCCACGTGTGCAGGGTGAATGCTCTGATTAGCAATCAGTAATGTCTAACTTTACAACCTCATAGCACAAAGTACCACCAACATGTTAATGAGCCATGTTTCTCCTGATCTGTTGATACAACACATATGCCAAATACATATGGTCGATAATTACCTTTTAACCTATTTTATAGTATTATAAGCAGCTAGATAATTGATTACAATACGTGTCTTTTTTGCTGCAGTGTGTTATAAAATCTGGCATTGCCAAGAGTGATAACAGAAAAATAGATAACTTTATTCATAGCTTCAAATGATAAAGCTATATAAAATTAAACCATACACCATCTGTGACGTCCTGAAAAGTGGTGAAACTGTGATAATATTTTAAGGTGCCAGTTTTCTGCATATCTTGGATTTGTGACTAAAACTGGTTTATAATAACTAGTGTTTTGACTATTGCTGAGCAGCATTTGTGCAGTATCAAGGATTTCTGGTTTTCCCACATAGCATCACTTGCTTTGACTTTTTCCTTCCTCTTTGCTTTTAAACTATCTTTACCTCCATCCACAAGTTTTTTTCACTTGGGCTTTTCCAATTCTCTTCCAGCCCTGCTGCAAGGGGCAGTGAGTGGGTGACTGTGTGGTGCTTTCCTGGTGGCCAGGCTCAGCCCCCCACACTGCTGGATGTGCCTTGCTCAGTGTCGTGGTTTTAAACATGACACTCAGCATTGTAATCATTCAGGGCTTTTCCACCGTAATCATGCAGTGGCTTTTCTTTGCAAATGTATTCTTTTCTGCAGGCAAAAAGAGGAAGTTGAAGAAGCATTAAACAGAGATAGTTCATCAACAATTAATTTCTGGCTCTATTATACTAGAAGTGTGTCATGTAGTGTTGCTGTAGGTATGAGCACATTGTTGCATAGTTTAACACTTTGGAACCAAAGTCAAAACTGGGAGTAGTTGTGTATTTATAAGCTATTAGTATGAATGCTGTTTTGTATTCTGCATTCAGTCAAAGATTTACAAATGTGTATGTACTAAGGACATTTTACTGCAATATTAATGTGCAGAAATTTAGAAGTTCTCCTGCTGAAGTGCCTTTGCAAAGATTAATTATCTGGAAAATTCAACAGATTTTTTGTTACTTTATCTGAATTTTCTTGATCACCTCCTAGCCATCAGTTGCTTATGTTGCCAAAAGGCTTTATACATGCAAGGAATCAGTGTCTGTTATCAAACCTGTATTTACATTTACCAGAGGAAACATGCAGACAAAGGATGTATTTAAATTGCTCACACAATGATTTTAAACAGTGCTTTCTGTATATTTCAGGTGTTTGCTCATTAAGCTTTCTCTGTTTTCATTTTGAAATCTCAGAGTATTGGTAGTGCTTTGGGAAAATTTCTCAAGAGTCCCTTTTTCGGAAACCAAGTGTTGGCTTTGTCACTACTACTGCTTAGTGTTAAAATGCAGTGTTAAAGTAGGAATTTGTTTCCTCGTGGCTTATGGAAGTGTCTGAAAACTGGAAGAGAGCTTATGGAGCTCCTGAGGCTGAATTACCTTGTGATAAAACTTCAAATTGTGCAGTCAGATTATTTTTCTGTTACAATCTAATCTATTGTAATTGCAAATCTATTTGTGCTAAGAAGATTAATTCAGCCTTTGAATTGAGTTGAAAGCTTCTCTGTTGCCATCTGGCATTTGGGTAACCCCAGAAAAATATTTTTATATTTCTAACTGAAAGTTTTTACAACAAACTGATAGATTTAATATTTTTTTCAATGAACAGAAATGTGGGGTTTCTTAATGTCTATGAATATCAGTGAGCACAAGATAATACTACTTATTAATAAATGATCTTGATTACTCAGAATAGCTGTTTAAAAGCATTTGCTATGAAATGTGCATTCCAGATCCAGTTCTGTGCACCATTGAACATGCAAATCAGTGCATGTATAACTCAATGTGTTGTCCCTTCAAATGAACCATTATTCCAATCCTTTTTTGTTTTTGATAAGCATATAAGATTTCTTCATTAAAGAAAAATAAGAGAAGCCACCCTGAATAGCTGCAGTTCCACCAGCATATCAGGCAGGAGGATGAGCTGTGCAAAGTCTCAGGCTGCATCCCTGGTAAGACTCAGTTAAATACAAAAACTGACTTTTTAAGAAATTACTCATCTTGTGTACATAGTAGTTTTTTGCAAAATGAGAGATTTCCTTTCTAGAATTCCGGTGAAAAACTTGAATTATTTGAAATTCAGATGAATATTTTTCTTTTTTTCTGTAAAAATAATTAGAAAAATATCTAAGTTGAAAAAGGAAATTACTAAAAATTTTAAATTGATACACCCACATAATCTTTTTTCCCATAAGATGCATGAACATATAAGACTGGTCCAAATGTTTTTCCTCATTGGTTATCTCCTCTCACTAAATATCATTGAAGACTACAGCAGGCATAAACAAACTTCAGGAAACAGATGAAATAAAAATGTAGAGAAATAGTGTATTAGTATTACATATATAGTGTATTATATAATAGTAAGTTTCCTATATTCTGCTTGGTGAGGTGGAGTGTTGACATGTTCCTGGCTGCTGAACCTGAGGTCCTAGAGTAGCTTAAGGGATGAGACAAGTCTTTTTAAAATCTTGGGAGAGAATTTACAGCTTCCTTTCAGATGAAATCTGAGTGAAATCTTTGAATTTAAAAAAAAATAAAAATAAAAAAATGTGGTTGTCCTCCCTGCGATACCCACCCTCGAGCAGAGATTTGGTGTTTGGTTCCTGGAATAAAAAGATGATCTGTGCAGTGGAGAGACAGTGTCAGCATAAACAGGTCAAGACTGCAGGAGAAAAGCAAGTGAACGAATGCACAGCGTGGGAGAGCAGCAGAGTCTGAGGCACCCATCACCTCGTGTGTCACTGCTGACTTTGATACCTGTGTGATGTTGAGAGGAGCTGCAGAACACCCCACTGCCTTAACAGATCCCTTGATCACTCTGCAGTATCATTTCAGCATGAGTATTCTTTGAATTCCTTGATCAAAATGTTTGTTAGGAACCCTGCTATTAGACAAATGCTTGTCTTTGAGGCTGGAGCATTAGTTTAAAGGTGAACAAAACACTGGGTGAAAACAAGTGCATCTTGCATAGCTGTGTTTTTCAGTTTCTGATGAACTGGGCAGGAATTGAATGCTGGGTATTGCTACTTTCAAGAAGTAACTTGAGAGGCTGCAATAACTTCTGTTTGGAAAGCAAATCCAGTGCTGGTTCCCAAAGTAGCTCTTCAGATGTAAAGCTGTACATTTTACTCAGAGCTGATGTGAACCTAGGCTTTGGAATTGAGAGGAGAGTGTTTTTTCTTTGACCTCTTTTCTGGGAGCATGGAAGGAAACTAACCTGAATTCAGAGGAGCTGAATGCTAAATCAGAGGTAAGAGAATTGTGGAGGACTGGGACAGGAAGGAGAAATTGAAATGTGAATCTGGCAGCACAAGGCAGATAGACATCAAAAGATTTGGGAAGAACAGGACCTAGATGACCAGAAAGAAGTGAACCAAAACCATGTCAATAAGAAATCATACAGTGGGATCTGTGATGTTTCAGAGGTTCAGTGCCACAAGCACCATAACTAACTGAATTGCAATAGATTTGTATCTTTGTTCTGAATGATTTCAGTGAAGAAAGTGTAGGCTGTAAATAGTATTTTCCTGTACTTGGGACACAGTGAAGTTTTCTTTGCCTCTTGCCTTCCTGTTCTCCCTTTGCTGAGGGTTAGTTGTATAAAGCAGTAGCGTGACTGTACTGCCCTGGTCACCAAAGTGCAGCATCTGTCTGTGCACACTGTTGCAGCATAGCTGGGGTTGTGCTAAAAGTCTGTGAGACAGGATCGAGAAATGAGGTTAATGTATTCAGTGATAACTGTATTCCAGGTTACTTCAGTTTGGAAGTAGATTTAAAACATATTTATGTTTCATCGAAGCTGCTTCTGTTTTATGTTTATTTTAAACTGATGCCTTGAGAAGTCTGTTCCCAATGTACGAATTGTTGGTTTAGGCCATGAAATAATGGCTCTTGTTGGATTGAGTAGGGGATCTGAAAAGTGTGATCTTCAAAACTTGCAATTTGAGTTTGTGTAAACTGTGATTACATTCATGTTCCAAATTTTTTTTGCAGGTAAATTAATATATCCTTTTAGCTTTTAAAATGTGCGCTACCTATTGCTGTTTTTGTTTTTTAACTTAGTCTGCTGATTCCCTTCTTTCTTCTTTAATTTCATGAAACAACTGGCAGAAAAGCCTACCCCCAGTGCCTTTTCATTAGAATGGACCGGATAGAAGAGGGGGAAAATGGAGAATGACCCAGTAAAGTTGTGAACTGGGTGAGAAAGAAACAGCACTTGAGATGGAAACAGAAGTGAATCAGGGAAATGTTTGCAGTGGTGGAGAAAAGATGTCACAGGGTGAAGCATCTCTTTAGAATGAACATTCTAAGTCCTCTTTTACAGCTGAACACTTCTTAAAGCTTTCTCTTGCCCAGGTCTCTGTCTGTGCCTCTCTGATACCATTTTGACCAAGGCTGCCTGTTCCTGGGCCCAGCTGCCACCAACTGTCACTCATATCTGGAGAATCCAGACTCCTCTGCTGAGCATCCATGTGCTAATTAGTTATCCCCAGTGGCAGAGTTTAAAAAGACCACAAGCAGCTTTTCCTGAAGAGCAGGAAAACCCTGCTGGGGCATAACACTTGCCCCTTCCTAAACAAGCACTTCATAATTCCCCTTAAACAGCCCCTACTCCTCCCCGTCTGCTGCCATCGCTTGGTGTTGCCATGGCAGCAGCTCCTGCTGGCGCATCCCTGCCGTAGGAAACTGTCACTGTTCCAGCCCCAGGGCTGCTGCTTGGAATGAGGAGTGTGCTGTGGGTGCTACATTCACCTCTCTTCAGTCCATCAGTAATTCCCTTGTTCTCACACGCTTTCTAAATATATCTGCTGATGGTTCTTTCATCTCATCTGCTCCTTCTTTTAGAAATGCAGGCTGCATCCCATCTGCTCCTGGAGTTCTTGGCAGCCTTTGCAAGGTCTAATTTCTTCAGCTCTTTCTTGGTGTGAGTCTGGTTTGCTTCAGCATTTCTTTTTCCTCCTTGGTAAATTAATCTCGTGTCACGCATCACTGGGGCTGGCAGCATGGGAACTATTTGTTAAACTTTGTATTTTGTTTTCAAATGGTGAGGAAACACTAGCTTCAAAAATTTATTTGAGACAAGATGAACTGCATTTGAAATGTTTTTAAAAGTAGAATAAATATTTGTATAAACTAACATAAAGTATTTTGAGGTGTGCTGGAGCTGGGAATGGATACCTCACTCTTTGTACTCATGTACTCAATCAAAACTCATGTGATTTTAGTTTTATTTGTGTGACAGATGGAAGGAAATGCACTGTTACCCAAAGAGAATCTAATTATCCTGTGCTTGTTGAAGAAAAATACTTTGATTTCAGTGGGATTTGCTTGCTAGGTAAATTACAGTGTAGATCTTGAGCTGGACATGTGTGTGATTGCGTGTTTGGATTTCCTTACTACAAACACCATAAAACCTCCAACAGCATTAAGGACTAAGTTCAACTTCAGATGTATGGAAAAAGGTCTTTAAAATATTAAAGTTCATTTACTGATGGATCTCCATCAAATTATTCATGTGAGTCTTCTTTGGAGATGTGTGTGCAATTTTTCTTTAAATGGCCAAAACTACAGTGAGTTTTCATTCCACTCAAGTTGGAAAGAGCTGCTGTCCACATTGAAGCCTTGTCTCAGAAACTGATACTGAAAATGCTCGTGTGCTCTTGATGGAGATCAGCAGTTGTGGCTCCTGACCCTGCTCACCTGGCAGAATTTTCCTCCTCAGGGATGAGAGTCAGAGTTCTGTGTGTGAGGGCTCAGAGAGACCACGCAGTTGTTAATTAATGAGAATAATTGCAAGTGAGTAGTTAATTGCTATTAATACGTTGGGAAAGACAGATGCAAAATATCTGTGTATGTGACCTTTACATCCTGCTTCTGTCTCATTACGCTTCTGCCAGGAAGAGCTGCTCACAGAGCTTTTGATGCCTGTCCTTGTCAGCAGGACAACACGAGCCTTTATTTCCTCAGGGAATCCTGCTACAGATGTTATGGAAGGTTAATTTATATGGAGCAGCATTTCACTGACACGTGCATGGAGGTGAATCCTTCCTGCAATGTGACACTTGCAAAAAGTAATGTATTGTTTAGGTGGATGAACCCATTAGGCAGTTGCTGTGGAAGTATAAATTCAGTCTTAAAGACTTAGATTAAAGTCTTAAAGATTGTCTTAAAAGTTAATAGACTACTCACATTATTGAAAAAATGTATTCATTTTTATTTACTGATTTAACTGTTTTGTTTAAATATGGATTGTTGTATGCAAAGCTAATTTAGAAAAATGTCTTTCCTAAATGTCTAAAGACTCTAAACATCAGCTTTCTTTTCCTGTTCTGCTGTTGTTGTGAAACATTTTTGAGAATACAGTGTCTTATATGTTAATTTTTAAAAAGTTTAAATTTTTAATTCCTTGGAGAGTACGGTGGAAGGAAAATTAATCTAATATGGCTGAGGTAGTTGAAATTTTAGATCTGGCTTATGTGGTCAAAATTCTATTCAGAAAGCATTATATTTGAAGTTTTTATTATCACACTGTATATCAGCTCCTCTTTTTCCACCTGACTGTACAGCTGGAGGAGTAATTTTTGAAGCATTTTAAATTGGCAACATTTTGAGTAGCATTAAAATAGGTTAGTGCTGTTTGATGTCTTTCTCTTTCAAAATTACACTTTAAGTTAAATTTCATGTGCATGGATTTTTTATTTAGGGGAGCAGTGGTGCATAAATAGAAGTGTCAGTGATAAAAATTAGACAATACAACTACTATTAAAAAAAAATTGTCCAAATGACTTATTTTGACTGCCTGCACATATAGTAAAAATTATATGATTATTTTTGTTGCAGTATTAGCTGCAGGTCATTGAAGGATTCTTTAGAGTGCTTATTTTCATGTACCAAACTTTGAATGAGCCTCTTTAGCATATCAGCTGGCAGCTCCCCATTGTCCTTTTAACAGATTATAAGACAAAACTTCAGCTAGTTCTCTGCTACAAAACTAATTACCTGCAAACTTTTTTTGCTATGATTACTGCTAGAAGTGTGTCATATTATTTGAATACTTCAAGAGATAGCTTCAATTTTATCAGAAAAAAAAGGGTGTAGCTCCTCTTGTTTCTCTTTTCTATGGCAGTACTCTGCAGGCCACTTGATGGTCCTTTTGGGTCACTTCCAACTCAGAATATTCTGTGATTCAAAAAGCTGTAGAAGCTAAAAGAGTTAATTGGGATCAAAAGAGCAGAAAATCAGTAGATGCTGAAATATCTAGTTTTGACAAATTTCTGGTTATTGTTCCTGAGCTGAGAGCACAGGGTCTTTATTCCTAAATCAAGCCCCCTCTTACACTTTCCTAAAAAATACTACAATAAATAGTGTAATCACTGGAGCTGTAACAGAGCATTAGAGAAACAACAAACACCTATTGCTGTGTGTAGAATGTGACAGTGCTACACTCACTGTTGCCTCAGTCTTTCAATCTGATCATACTTGAGGAAATTATCTGTATGGCCATTGTTTCTACTGACGGGAATTTCTTGGAGGTATTGAATATCTCTTATTGTGAGATATTAGGAGATTTGTTTTGATAATAAATGCATCTTTGCATTTGTCTGTCACTCAGCTCCTGTATGCAGAGCCAAGGTTGCATTTTGGATCCCAGGGCTCTTGAAAAGCTTTGGCAGCAACTACCAAATCCCCCACTTTGTTAATGTTGTTTGCTGCACAGTGAAACAGGAGGAAACCAGACTCTTTCTTCTGTTCTTTAAATAGATGTTGTTTTGTGTAGTGCCAATTCTGCTGCAAACACCCAGTGCCCCTCTCTGTTGCACACGGGGCTGGTACCAACATTCACATCATTCTCCAGAGATGCTGACTCTTCTGGAGGCTGATTGCTACTCTGGCAATAAATAAAATACAGGGAAGCACAGTTTTTTCTTGTAAATCAAAACCAGTATCATTGTTTATAATCTTAAACAGAATCATATTTGGAGTTTTCCACAGAATATTTTAATAAATATATAGAAATTACGATACAACCAAGCAACAAATAATTAATTAAATTCCAAGATCTATCTGAATGAAAACAAGTTAATAGGGCCATAAGCAGGTCAGTAAAATCACATGCACCAAGTTCAAGTGCAGAAGTTTTCATCTGAACTATTTAGCTTTGAAACTAGAAATAGTTGCATGGATTTTAATGTTTATATTGAGGTTTCAGCTTTCCTTTCCAAAGTTAAATAGTCTCATGGAGTCAAAAAGATTTTAATCTGGAGAAAATGTAATTTAATTTAATAATGACTGGAATTGAACAGTCTGATATAATTGAGGATAAAACAAGATACAATTTATGGTTCCTAACATAAAAACATTAAAATCTTTAGCCTGATGCTGTGCCACACAACAGGGAATATTTCTGCCTATTTGATATAGAACATTGCTTTAGACGTAGAGAAAACATTTTTGCTCAAATCTTTAATTTAAATTTTAATTTAGGCAAATGACATGGAATACTGAATTAAACAGGTCTGAAATGGCAACACTTTTCATCCTGTCTCTTCTTGGCAAGCATTGAGAAATCATGCAAAAAAAATTATTTGCCTATTATGGGGCAAATAATGAGAAGATAAATTTTGTTGTTTCTTGTACACTTGCAAACCATGAGTCAGGAGTGTTGGTTTGAGTGCCATTTCTCTTCAGTAAGTTTTTTTAATGAACTAATTTAAAAATTGTATGTTTTATCTATTTAAACCTATCATGTGTAATGAGCATTCAGCATCTGGCTGATCCAACAGGTAGCTTGTGGCTGTACCCCAGATAATCTTGCATTAACTCAGTCCTGGCACAGTTGCTGATCTCACTGCTTCATAGCTCTTGGTGGTGATAAATTTTCAGGTTTGCTTCTGGTGTTTAACCTTCTGCACCTCTGTCAGGGAAATGATAAGTTCTGTAACACAAATAACAATAAATGTTAGTCTGCAGTTCATGTAAGACAAAGTTCTGTGAGCAAAACACCTTGGGGCAAATTTTTAATCTACTTATACACTGGTTTAGAGAGACAATCATGTTTACTTCTGGCTATTCTTGCTGCTTCACAAATGAGAAGTATGTGTTTTTAAATGAATATATTTGAAATCCCACTGAATATACCCACACATATTTAATGTGATTGGAAAGAAGCCTGTAGGATCTCTTGTCAAACTACAGTGTCTCAAAAAATTGCTTTCTGCAAATGGTTTCTTTCAGTGGCAACCAAAGTTCATTCAAGGCGATTTTCTGACCTTTCAGGAGCTGCAGAACAGGAATTAACAGGAAAAAGCATGTAGACACAATATTACAGCTACAGATTTACAGAAGCCAGTTTACCACGGCAATGCCTGGTTTTATTCAAAGTATCCTGCACAGGAGAGTTGATTAATATGTTTCATCAGCACAGAGGGTAATGTTTTATCTACATGTTCATGGCTTGACTATCAAACCACTGCAGACCACCAGGGGAAGAAGTGGTTGAAATGCCAGCAATGAAAAAGCAATCCTGTTTCATACATATCTCCAAAATGAAAGTGTGAGGAATGAAATAAAAGGTTGCTTTTAGAAATATGGTTTTATGTGATGCAATATCTACATCTCTTTTGCTGGACAGCCCCATCCCAGTCTGTGTCCATATCAGAGGTGCTCCAGCCTTCTGAGCATCTTTATGGCCTCCTCTGGGCTTGCTCCAACAGGCTCACATCCTGCCTGATCTGGGACATCCCATCCCAGAGCTGGACACAGCATTCCAGGTCTCTCACAGGGGTGGAGTAGATGGGGAGAGTCCCCTCCCTTGACCTCCTGTCCACACTGCTCGTGACACGGCCCAGGACACAGCCCAGGACACAGGTGGCCTTCTGGGCTTGTCAGGTCATGTTGTGCTTCTCATCCACCAACACCCCCAAGTCCTGCTCAGAGCTGCTCTCACTGCATGTTTTGGTAGAAAGCTGTATATGGAAAGAAAATCTAAATCGTTAATGTCTTCTGTTACACATCACAAACTGTACTGTGTGCTAAAGTTGGTTCATTTGTTTTTCCCCTTTTTACCTCCTATCAATTCAAGAACAAATTGTGAAAGACACAGTAAGGGCAAGAAGGTGCTTTGAGACAGCTATCTCAAGGATTAAAGTTTTCAGGTTTTCAGGTAATAAATACAGTTTTAATAGTGCCTGTGGGGAAAAAGATGAAAGGAAGTCTAAAGCTTATGGTAAAAACAAAAGAGAATAAATTACTTGAGGCCAGTTGTGAAGAAAAGAGAAATAGTAAGAGCAAAAATGAAAGTGATGAAAAAGGATGGAGGGCAGAGAATATATCAGCTTCTGGAAATCCTTTTGCTTTTTTTGGTGGTATCCATAAAATTAATCCATAAAATTAAGATGATTGATGATCTACTTTGGGACATTCTGAAGACAGGTCTATGGCTGTATCTACATGGTTGTATCTACATTGAAGAAATGTGAAGGAAAAAATGTTCACAAACAATCTGAGAATACCAATAATTTTCTAAAAGGTCAAGTTATACTCAAGGGAGAACTCCAAATATCTTCCTACATAGTGGAAAGATAATATAACCTGTTAGTGCTAAAGTGTTTGGTTTGGTTTGTTTTTTTTTCAGTATGGAAAGACATTTCTTCTGGGCTTTGCCTTGCAAGGCATGGGAGGTACTGATATTTTCATTCCATGCAGATGTGTGTGGTGTGGTCTGTTAGGACTGCAGAGATGCAAACTCACTCTTGATATGCTCTGCAGGTTTATACTTTCAGTAGTTTCCAGAAATGGAGTGAAAAGGGGAACCTTGTGTGGGTCCATGTGCAAGATAACATCTCACATAGTGAGTTACATAATTTTAAATCACTGCATCCAAACTGTTTGGTTTTGTAGAATCAGTTTAGGACCATGGTAACATTTACATAGGAAGTTAACATTTCTTCTATAGAGTCCTTAGTATAGAATATAAGCTTTGACTTCTCCACTTAGTTCTGCTACCACCATGTTGTAATAAATCCATTTGCTTTGCTTTTTGTTCATGTATTACTTCTTGGTGACTTTTGGAGCTTAGTGGCATTAGTGCTTCTTGCTGGTTTCTAAGAATATTTTATCTTGTTTATATGTTGTAACTAGAAAGGTGAAGAACATAATATTGTGTCGCTAAAGGACACAAAACAATTCACATGACCACTCTCAGTGTCAGAACAAAAACCCATCACTTTATTCTCTGACTCCAGTATTTATAAATTCTCGATAATGACCAGAGATTGGATAATTAAGTTACCACCTTCCCAAGCACACTGGTCATGAGAAATGCCCTTCTTCTAAGAAAAGATGTTTCTTAGAAGAAATGTGATAAACAACTTATGTTTATAGGACTTTTATGGGAAAGTAACTAAAACTATGAAAACATTATCAGAAGGCTCAATTTTCAGGGTGACAATATTGTAGTTTTAAATCAACATTAAGATGTCATAGCCCTTCAATATCTGATAATTCTGTATTTCAGTGTAAGTTTTTTGCCCTTGATCACGGGGTTACCTGGGTTTTATAATCTTTCCATATAGTTTCATACTGCTCCTTCAAGCATGTCACACTGAGCTCTCAGGACAAATATTTGGTAGCTCTCTTTCTGAGGAAAATTTTAATGTGGAAATTAGGCATATTTAACTTCATAAATAATGTGTATCTAACTTCATCTACAGTGTTTTATAGTGTAATGTTGGGTCTCCATCATAATCCACAATGGCCACTCTTTCAAAGGGCTGCAGATGTGTTTCTTTTTTTGCTGCACCTGTGCCAGTGTTAGGAAAGATTGATTTGGGATAAAAACATTAAACACACCGAGCATGTCTGTAACATGCCTGTAAATGTGGTAATCAATACTTTTGTGCCTCCTTTTCTCTGTTGTGGCTTCCAGCATGGTGGTAAACTTTACCTCTGAAGCTGTGATAACAGAGAACCAATTGTGCCCTACTCCGTCAGTAGAAGGGATTTTAGCTGAGAAGCGTTAAGGGGATTGGAAATTCTTCAGTTCCTTTTATTAGGATCTTTGTGCTCTGCAGGAGGCAGGGTAGCTTCATAAGACTTGCAAAGGACATGAATTTCACCCTTTAGCCACATGTCCAGGTGAGGTAGTTCCTTGTCTGGGACATTAAGAAAAGCATGAGGCACGAAAGAACAAAATTGTGAAGACAAGTGTGACAGAGGACTTCAGTGTTTGATAGCATGTGGTGGCTGCCACTGAAATGCAACTCCTAAACAGAATGTGAGACTTAGACCCATGAGATGAACAGGAATTCTAAGAGCCTGTTTCATGATTTTGACAGTGCTGGCTCCTTCCCTCTTGTCTTTGCCAGTGACAAAAGGAAGAGGTTACCTTGGAAACACCAATAGAGGTTTCTTCATTAATGAATGCTGATATGAAGAAAATACTGCAAATATAGATAAACCTGATGTAGGTTACAGCCTTTGTCGTCAGCTGTGATGTTTGTAAGAATCTGGAGCTGGCAACTAAAATTTGCAACACAGCTTCTGTCCTTTGGTTAATACTGTGGAGGTTATGGGAGGTTTTGTCCAAAAACACCAGAAAAAAATATACAGCCATTTTGGATTTAAGGTTGTCAGAAATATTCCTAACACGTGCACTGACAAAAGATAACATCTTGTGAGAACAGTGGAGGGCTGTAAACTGTGAGCATGCATATGGAAAGAGTTTCAACAGAATTTCTTACTAATTTCAGATAATATGGAAAGAGTTCCAACAGAATTTCTTACTAATTTCAGCTGATACACTCACACTCCTATTGAGTTATAGCAATGTCAGCACTGGATATTTAAGGTGGCCACACATCAGGCACACATTTGTTCTTGGCCTCTTACTGCTTGTACCATTGCATACTGAATATGTTGAGATTTGTTTGCCCTGACTGGACCTGGTTTTTTACATTTAAAGCAATAAAATTATAATTAAACTGATGGAACCAGGTTAATGATTGTTTTGAAGCATTTTGAGATGAGAAAAAAAGAGTAATTAATGCCATGAGTAGTTGTTATGGAGAATGCTGCTTAAATTGTGATTGTTGTTTAAAAACCAAGTAGTTACATATATCTAGAATTTTATCCACTCTTTTTCCCCAACTTGTAGGTGCTCATGATACGTGATATTCACAAATACTTTCCCTGTTTAAGATACCCATATCCCCATCAAAAGGATTTAAATTGTTTCAAGACTACATCTGTTTATAATAAAACATTTTTCAAATCTTACTTTTTAGTAATGTTTGGTAATAAAACCCATTGAATTTTCAGAGTGTGTGATAAAAGTGGGAGATAAATGGATTATTTTGAAATGGCTGGAGGAAAACATATAGTAGTCATGCCTAGTTTTGATTTAGCTTTCTCTTACAGTGCAAGACTGAGGATGCTGTCAGATTAAGTACCCTACTCTCTTTAAGATACATAAAATGTTGCCATCCATGTAATTGTGTGACAGGCTGGAAG
Organism: Parus major; assembly: GCF_001522545.3. Taxonomy (NCBI): domain Eukaryota; kingdom Metazoa; phylum Chordata; class Aves; order Passeriformes; family Paridae; genus Parus; species Parus major. The sequence continues at coordinate 5,325,866 of NC_031779.1, read as the reverse complement.
TTCTTGAACATCAAAATTATATTTTTTCCTTGTTTGCCTCTTGAAATGAGTAATAATAGGGTGCTTGGGGTTTTTTCCAGATAACCTTTTTCATGCTGCTCTCTGCAGTGTGTGTGATGCTGAACTTGGCCGGGTCCATTCTCTCCTGTCAGAATGCTCAGCTGGTGAAATCCCTGGAAGGATGTCAGTTGGTGAGTGATGGAAAACATGTTTCTTACCAAGGGCAATGATTCTATTTTTCATCTGCTAGGGTTTTATACACACATTCCTGTAATTTCCGAAACAGCACGTATTTACTAGAGCAATCTATATGTGTTACAACCTGAAAAAAACATTTTGGGGAAAGTTTGGATTAAAGTGTTAATGGATTTAATGTTTTGCCACCTCAAAAAGTAACTTTTAATATCATAAGGAATGATTCCTTACTGTCATGGTAAAAATGATGCTTCAGCAGAATAGGTGGAATGCAGGCCACATCAGAGCAGTGTGGTGGTTAGGATTTCATGTCAGCAGGATCAGGATTCCTCCATCCAATACTTGTCCAGGCGGTGGATTTCACAATAGGAATGTGTTGGTGTGTGTGAGCTGATATTTTGTTTGCCAGCCTGAATTGTTGTTCTTTTTAATTTCCAAAGTGAATGAATGTTACTTGTGTTAAATAAAACACAGAACAATACAAATTATCGTGATATGGCATGCTCTAAATTACAAGGTACAACTTGCCTAAAGCCTTTGTGGTTTTATCTCAGGAGCAAAAGTACATACCCATTAAATTCTAGCATATTTTCTGACTTAAACTTGCGAAGATGACTACAGAAGTTGACTCAGGACTGAAATATTTGGGTTTAAATAAGTGTTCAAACTGTAGTTTTGATTTTCAGACCACGAAGAAATGCTAAGTAGCTTTACCACAGTGTGTTGTACTCTGTAAGGGTAAGTTAATTTCATTGTGGCTGTTCATATTGTAATTGTTTCCAAAAAAAATGTTAAAATAATAATAAAAAACCCCAAACCCTTAAACAAAAAAACACAACACAAAATCAAGCCAAAAAAAGCAACAGTTTCTTCTACCCAGACCTTGCTCTTTAGGTTTTCCTTGCTCAAAATCCCATTTCAGTCAGACTGGGGACTTACACATGAATATATTGCATTGCCATATTACAGGGCTCATATATATGGAATTCTAGAGTTCTGTTCTCATAGACCACCCTCTGGGAGTGATGCACTGTAGTGAACAGCACTGCTTTATGATTAAGCGCAGGATTTGACTCAGAAGGTGGTGATATATTATGCTGAGCATATTTAATTACTTTATTACCATTTTTCACTCAAAAAGGAAAAATCCCAGTTTCTTAACAACTGTTCCAACAGTATATTTAATTTTAATTCCTTAGATGGCTCTCTTTAGTGCTGCAGATCTCTGCAATCCTGCACTATGTGCCTTGTGTACATTATCAAATCTAAATCCTTTACTTGCCTCCTAGGATGCAAATGTACTCTCTGGGGATGCAGCTCTACGAGTCAAAATCCAGCTTTTGCAGACATGTGGTTTGAAATGTGGTTAACATCCCATATAACTGAGCCAGTAAATTCCCAAGCACAGTATAGCAAAAAAAGTCAAATTCAAAATAAATTCTGTTTTAATTCTGGTATTTCTGTCAAACTCATTCATGGTGAGTGCATGGCTTTAAAAGTGATAATAGTATCTACTGTATTATGGAGTTTAAATTCAACAGTGTTTCACATGTAGTGTTGTTATTTGAAGAAAAGGAACAAGACACAGTGGTCTTATTTTGCTTTAAACACTGGGGATTTATTGTAGATTCCATAATATGTATTTTTGTGTGAATATGAGAAATGTGCTTGCCATATGTTAGCATTTCGAATGTGTAATTTGTGAAGTTGGTATTTGTGCCCTTTATCCTGCAGCTTAGCAACACACAACACTGAGGGGGAAAAAAGGGCAGTAGTTTTAACGCCTTGTTATGAAAAATTAATGGGAATTTTTTCCCCCATAATTAGCTGCAGATCCTGTTGCCAAAACCTCAAGATACTGCTTTAAATCAGTGAGAGTAGGACTTGTACAGAGAAGTTGCTGTTCATTAATGTGTACAGGAGAAACATTTCTGTATAGGAATTCCTTTTTCAAATAGCAGTTCTCTAAAAATTGTTCTTAAAATATATGGGTTAAGCAATTAATATATTTTAGTTTATGTTTTATTACTGCACAAGACAGAATACATTTTATTTCTTCTTCCATGTTTGTTTTTATTGAGTTTACCTGTCTTTTAAGTCACTTATTCATTTAAAAATAACTGCTGTAGTTTTAATCAAATTTGCAGGTGATTATTAGTCAGAAAAGTAGAGATGGTGTCAATCCCTCTATTGAAAGATTACTTATAATTTTTATTTTTTTTTGGTTGTAGAGCTGAAGTTGGCCAGTGGTTACAGTAACATGTAAAGGAAAACTCTTCCTTTCCCTGAATTATCTTAAACTGGAATAGACAAAGCAAGAAGTGCAGCAGATGTAGGTTCAGAATGAATGACAGAGCCCAGGTCCAGAACTGAGGTTTATTTGTATTCCATTTTGCACTGCAGCTAAACTCAGGTCTGTGCATATCAAAAACCAACTTTCAAAATTCCAGGAAAAATAATATACTCTTGTTTTGTTCTTATTCGTCTGTCAGCTTTTAATCTTGATATTTCCCTACAATGCAGCTTTATCCTTACTGGATCCTCCTGTCTTTCCCTCTGCATAAGGGCCTAGAACTGACTGAAGTTCCTTTCCCTGAGCACACCAGGAGAGCTTTCTTGTACTTCACTGCCTTGTTATCAACTTTTGGACTCTTATATTTAATTTTGAAATTTTTCCTTCCCTTTTTTATGTTTTCTACAAAAAACCTGAATGTTAATTTAGAGGAAGAATAAGAAGCAGCAAAATCTATTACTACCTTCACTAGAAGTTACATTTGTAAGTGTTCCATCTCTTAAGGAGATGGTAGAATGCAAAGTAGCACTGTTAACTAATTCCTAATTTGCCCTATTAAGGGAAAATATGTGTGCACTTAGCAGCCAAACAAGCAAAAAAGCTTCTTTTCAGTGGCATTGACAGAATCTCACGAACTGATACAGATGAAAAAAGTAACTAACATAAGGCCTCAGAGTATGCATGTATTTGTAATAAATCTGGAAGGTCCTTTTCTTTTTTGATTCTCTGCTATATAAAAGTCAGGTTTTAACTGCTTTATTAAGCAGTAATAATACTGCATTTTGACAAAATGCACGTACTAGATAATTCATGTATATAGGCAGCTCTGGCTGAAGTTTGAACTCTCAAATATAGTTTGGGTGAGGGTGTACTGTGCAACTGTCATAAATATGAAATCACACAAACTCTACTGTGAGTACTGACAAGCATGAGTAAGAATCACGAAGTGGAACACAAATATGCACAGGATGGTGGGGGTATGTGCAGGGGATGAAGTGAATGATGCTTTTTTATTCTTGAGCTCTGCTAGCCAAAAAGAGATGGAAACACAGTTTTGGAGGCAGTGCTGAAGTAATTGTATCTGAGGTTGGCAAACACCAGCCCAGCAGCTGAAAGGAGTGATCCCAACCCCTTCTCTCTGTACCAATGCAGATTTATTGTCAGTGCTACTGCCTCTGTTTATGAAGTCACACAGTTGGTGGTGTTTGAGATGTGATTTGGGCTAACAATAAACCACTTCTCCTCCTTCCTTCCAAGTAAAAAAAAAAAAAGCTAATTTTGGCACTGTTTAGGTCACAGAATATCTGCATGAACTCTTGATCCTGAGTGCACAAGTGTGAGACTGCAGCAGGGCAGGGCAGGGAAGGGCACTCTGGAGCAGGGGGCTCAGCTCTCAGCTGTCTTGCTGAGAACACGAGTGCAGTGACACCTTCAGCCTTTTGTCCTGGTCCCCATTGCAGAAACACACCTCACAAAGGTGTCACTTCACAAACATGGAAGGAAAAGGTGCACAGCAAGGAAAATTGATTAAAATTCTCAAAAATTAATATGCTTCCAATCTGGTAGTGTATCTAGTGGTTGTTTTGAATATGCTGCAATTCTTAAGATGGCCCTGTGTTCTGCAAGAACTGTCCTGAAAACATCTAGCTTTTAACTCATTTTAAGGATTAAATTAAAAGAAGAGCTACTGGGCAGTACAAAGTTATAGAACAACTTTCAGAATGAATTGAGAATGTCTCATAAATGGGGAATCTTGACCCAGCCTTTTGAGCCTTATCTTTGTGACACCTGTTCATTACATGTGATACAGGTAGCCCTGGGATGTGTATTTCACGTTAGAAATGCCAGATACATGGCATGAGTCAGTGCCTGTTCTTTATTAAACAGGGGCAGCAAGAATCAGAACAGATCATCTTGCAGTACAAAGCTTTGTCTCAGGTCCATTCTCCTTATTACAAAAACTTTTTAGCAGCTGAAGCTTATATTGATTTTCCAGGTGTAGTCTTCTGGCCCCTGGCCTTGGCACAGCTCTAAACTCAAAGTGTCAGTTCCAAACTTCCTCAGCAGCATTTCTCAATCCCTGAACCATTTCCAGAGAGGTTTGGGAGCAAGATTTCCCCCAGTGACATCCAGTGCTTTGATTTTACATCACCTTGAGGAGCTGAGGTCAGCTGATCATAAACCATTTAATTTGATTTTGCTCAGATCTTTCACCTTTTAAAAGAAAGTATTAAAAGATTACAGGAATTGGAAAATAACTAGTCTGAAATTGTTCAAGCTGCTTTGTAGTTAAATAGTATGCTAATGAGAAATAAAACCCACAACTATCACAACTAGAGGTGAGCAAAAGTATGTTTTTCCTTTATTTCTTTGCAGTGGCTATGGCATAGGGTATGACTAGTCTCTGTGAGTTGCCACAGACAATTATTTCCAGTTTTGCCTTGGAGAATATGGGAAATGGTGGAATTTACATACCCAGTTTTTTCTAAAGCCTTTTACAAATTATGCTGGCTAGAGGGCAATGTGGACTCTCAGGAGCTGAAGTCCCCTGAGATAGCTCCTGCCCTGAGCTTGCTTTCATCACAGTAAGCAAGCATTCAGTCATCTGTACCTCATCTGGAGAAATTTATTATGTTCTTTTAATTGACTCTTATTTTCGCTCTTCCATCTGCTGTCCTGGTCACCAGCATGTATGGAGAGAGTCCAACAGGAGTAGCACTAAAAAATACTATATTTAAACATATAACTTTTAAAATCATATGAACAATTTAAACATTCTTTGAGGTCTAATAACCAAGTAAATATTCTGTTGAAATGATTCTATGTATAAGTCTGTGCAAGGTAATTCCACTAGGACTGCTGGTACCTGTTTTTGTTCAGGAAATTGGCAACATCCTAGGGAGAATTTGAATTTAAAATAACAAATGTGTATTTGTATTAGGAATTTTTTTGTGGATTTGTATCTGGAAATTTTGGGGTTTTTGAATGCAGAAGAGTAAGTAACAGGGTGATTCAGATCTCACCACCCAGCCACTGTGCTTCCATCTTTACTCTGGGGAATAAAGGACTGATTTGTGGTCTTGACTTGTTCACATATTTTCTGACCTTTTTCTGTTATTTTTGGTTTTCCCACATTGGGTATGATTTTATGTTTATTCTGTTGAGTTACTCTGGTTTCACCTGCCCCTGGAAAGCAAATTTTTTTCAAAAAGAGGCATGAAAGGTAATATTCTTTGACATTGAATCCTCTTTCTGTATTTTACCTTTTTTTATAGCTTATATTAACCAGTGGAAAACATTCTCCTCCAAGGGTTCTGCACAGAGATTTTCATTTTGCATTTAGTAGTCATTACTTTAACTGTAAATACCACTTTGGGCAAGTGTGTTTCTGTTGATTTATACCTCTTCTGACCTTTTCTCCACAGATTAAATTTGACAGTGACGGTGTCTGTGTTTGCTGTGAAATGCAGCATCAAACATCGGGCTGCAGTAACCTGGGAGAAACACTGAAACTGAACCCTCTGCAGGAGTGCAATGCAGTGAGGCTGACCCTAAAGGTGCGTGAGGAGGGAATGAACTGTTTATTGCACTTTCAACTTAGCAAGACAAAGTGTGTGATGAAGGGAGCAGCAGCTGCTCTTCTCTGTCTTCATCCACCCTTATGTGCAAAGCACATCTTCATCACAACATCAGCATTTGTGCGGGCAACTGTTTTGTTAAAGATTTTTCAGAATACAGAAGTTAAGACCGGCTATGACCAGTGCTGGAAGGTGCAAGAACTGGTGTCTTCCACTTTGCTGTTCCAAGGTGGTGTTTCTTGATGTTATGGTAAACTGCAAACACAAAGTATTGCAGAATGATGAGGTATTTTGTGATGTGCTGCTACCATGAAGGTTACCTGGGGAGAGAAGAGTGACTGTTCTTTCTGGGTAATGCTGGAAATGTGCTTGTAAGCTGCCCTGCAACATTGTAAGAAGTTTAAATCTTGTAGAGTTTTGTGTTACAACTACCCAGGTGAAAAATAGAGAGCAAATTGATTATCTATTGATTATTGATTCATTCTAGGTTTAGTTTCATGATCAGAAGAACTCTGCATCAGTGATTCTCAATTTCAAAGTTTGTATTTTAATAAAACTAATAGAAAATAATGGATTGAAGTAGAGAAATTCATCAGAGAAGGATCTTAGGGAGGCAGATCATAGGGTAAGTCCTGAGAAAGATATAAAAGTTTCATTCATATTTGAAGATATATTTTTAAACTCAGAATGGGTAAAAATGCCGTACAAGGTAAGTAGTAAATATAGAAATGTTATTCAGCCTTGTTAAGAAAAAGCAAGAAAGCTACAACCAAGTAATAAGGATTATTAAGGTAGAAGGTTAAAATATTTTTTATGGTCCCGAAATTATGTAAGAACTCTGGCTCAGGTTTTAATGATGATGATCGAGGTAATAGAGCAAAAACCTACTGAGTTTAGTAAGTGGAAAAGAAGCATAATTTGACATTGCTGGTCAAAACAACGATCTTCAGTGAAATGTATTACAAGAAGATAACTTCTGAGGACATTCCTCAAAGTATGACAGATGCAGAGACATGAACCTGTCATCCAGGAAAAGCTGACTTGCTAATCCCATAAAAATAAAGATTGAGGGAGCATATGTTTGCTTCCTGTAAATATGTCAGTAAGGTAAACTTTAATGAGAGGGAAAACAGCTGTTTATCTTTGGAGGCCACTGTCAGCATATGAAGTGAGTAGAAGTGACATATGCTGAAAATCAAGACAAGGATTCTAACCAATACAGCAATCAGAATGCAAGCACAAAATTTAATTTCTTGCAAGGTATAACTCAATCATTTATAAAGGGAATTGACATATCAACTTGCACTACAAGAAAATGGGTTTAAACACAGGAGTTCCCATAAGTATAGTCTGAGTGCAGTTTTAATTATGTTCAGAACTTTTCATCTAACAAAGGGTAGTTAGGAAAATAACTAGTTCAGAAAGTTTTTTACATCTTTTCCAGTTTTAATTCTACATTTGCTTTCTATATGGCTTGGCTCTGATTCCTGGCTGTAAATTCAAGAACAGCATTCTACTAAGCCCATAAGAAAAAAAGTTATGGCTCATTAGATAACAGCTGAACGTGATAAGGCTAATCCTCTTTAATTACAATTAACAACTACAATGTGATTTTAAAGAAACAGATGTTTTAGTACCCAAAACTCAATTGTATTCATTGTTTGAGGAGCCAGAGGGAGAGAAAATGTAGAGAACCAGATTTAAGATTATACATCTTCATGTGTACCATTCTCCTCCTCATTGCACGTGGGGTAAAAATCTCGTGTTTCCACTAAATCACCTGTGGGTTTCAGTGGTAGCAGCTGTGGAGCTCCTCTGTGAACAGAACAGTGGAGCACCTATCAGTCTGAGCCTGTTCCCAGGCAGTCAAACAGGACAAGGAAAACCAGCAGTGGCTCCTGGTCCTGTGTATGTTAACTGTGCCTTGCGTGATTTTGCGTGCGCGGTTTATAATTGCTTTGGAAAAATCTCTAAATTTGTTGTTGTTTCTGCAATGAACCATCTCTATGTTCTTTTTAGTAAATCAATCATCCTTCTTTTTTCATTTCAAGCCCTGAATAAACTACTCAAACATTTTAATGGGGACATACCACTGCAGTATGTATGGTCTCACATATGTATTTTTATGGATATGAGTATTGATTGCAAATGCTGACTGCTCTATAAGTGTTGATTTCTGGGATTAGTTGAATAGTGGGATTTCAGCACAAAATTATATGTTGCAGTAAAATGGACAAAAATACTGTGCCATTTCACTGTTGTAATGGGGTCTCAGCCCACTCAAGGGTGGTGAATTGGTAGGGTTAGAATTATATTTATAAGATATCATACTTGTAGTCTTGTCTGCACACGTCAGTAAAAATAGCACAGTTGCATGATGTGATGAACTGCCATTAAGATGTGCAGGCACCCAAGTGAGATCCATCTACCCTGTTTTACAATTGAGAGACTTCCTGGTTTCTGTATTTCATTAGAAGATGTGAGTCCTTTACACTTGCCTGCATTAGTAACCCCTAAACTGCCCCTGAAAATAAGGTTCCTTGCTTTCCTCTGGATACTCAGGATCAATAATCTGTGCTTCTAAAGGATGTCAGTGTCCCAGTTCTTGATTTTTTTTATAATAACCACACTTCTAGAGCAGCTTTATCTTATATTAGGAAGTTACTTGGCTTAATTAAAGCCAAATGAAGGCACAAGCAAATCCCACCTATTAACGAAAATAGTTAAAAGAGTTAAAAACTTTATTAAGAATCAGGTGTCCAAAAATGAAATGATGACCACAGATGGGATGGATTTGGGGTGTAGTTTCAATAACATTAATTTAATCTGTTTTTCCACAGAAGTGTGTTGGTTTGTGGATGAAATTTTAAGGAACTGAGTTTTTCGTAATGTTAATTAAAGTACAAAGGCTGAATTTCCCTGACATCTTTCATCTGTGAAGATTATGTCTTCTTTCTAAATTCAGAGTATTCTGAACTTAAGATGCAGGTTTTGAGAGGATGAAGTTAGGTATTTAGAAGTTTGAATTATTTTGTAACGTATTACTGCTGTCTGATACTGACATGCAAGAGGAGAATGTTTTGATTTAGTTATGATCCAATTGAGTATTTTTAATTACATGGTCCAGAATTCCTGCAGACATGTATGTGAATTTATAGATTTGCTATTTTCATAATTGCTTCCTACTTTACTTAAGATGCATCTGTAGAATGCTTTTGTGACTATCAGGCAAGGAGAGGAGCTGATTCCCTCCTCTGTCTTCAGCATTAATATTTGGTTTGGAGCTGCTAAAGTTCAAGTACAATAGAAATAGTAGATGGTTCTTTCAGGTTTCTGATTCCATTCACTAATTAGGCATCTCTATTAGAGATTTATGTAGCTCTGCAGTCTTCTGTGTGAATACTTTCTTTCCTTACCTCTCCTTTGAATCCAAATTTATTGTTACTGAGTTTCCTGGTGACCAAGTCTACTCATATGTTTAAATTTTTTTTTCATTCAGAAGATGATGTTTCCACTTGCAAAACAGAGGAGGATGGCTCCTAGCACGTTCTTTAGAGTTATGAGAACAGTCTATCCTCAGGTTTACTGTAAGATCAAATGCAGTATTGTTAATTTTACTAAATTTTACCTGAAAGGCTTCAAAAGCTACTTAAAATTGGATAAAGCTCAGTAATAAATAAGTAATTTCAGATCAAATTTTTAAATGCTGGACTTGTTTCCCATTCCTTTACAGGCAGCTGAAAATATTCCCTACATTCAGAGTGTATTTACCACACCAAGACCATCAAAAATAGGGCGGATCAGGGTGGGCTTTGTAGTCTGAATAGTTGAGCTACTTCTCCTTTCTCATACTTTTTTCTGTTCCTAGCTTGGACAACGAGTGAATATGGCTGTAAAGTTCTCTCATGGCTGAAGAGGTGCCTCTTTGAATGACTGGAATCTGTTTATTCTATCCTTGTCCAGTTACGTTATGAAACCTTAGCCTTTCAGGAGTCTCTAACTGTCATATACCCAGTACTAAATTTAATGCAGACACCTGACTTGGAAGGGATGCAAACTTGTCTGCAAGCAGAGAAGATCTTTTTGAGTTTAAGTAGCAGCTGTGCACTGCTTCTTAAAAGTATAGTAAAATAATGAATTATACTGTATTTCAAACCTTAAATCTGTTTTATGAAGTGTTGACCATCTCTCCATTTACAATGCAATGTGTGTTTGAGACCTGTTTGGCTCAGAATTAATTCTTGAGCCTTTGTTGTAGTAGGGCAGATAGTTTTCCTGGTGTTTTTCCAGATATATCCAGTGAGAACAGCTGAAGTCATATTTTGAGTTTAAAAGGATTGTTGTCCTTGAATTCTTGAATAAAAGAGGTATATTGACACCAATTTAATGGGTGAAAAAGCTTTGCTGCTCATTATCTCTTTTCAGGATACAGTAGTGTAAGAAATGAAGCACACTATAATTGAAGTCAATCAAGGAGAAAAGAAATCATCTCCACTGCTTTGCAGCCGTGGAGCTGCTTTTAGCCATTGATCGCTGGGGATGTTGAGATCTGCGTGTTCAGGGCTGCTGCTTACAGAGTGTTCTTTTTACACATCAGCAAGCTGATTTTGCTTCTTTCATTGTATATTGACTAAGGTCTCAAAAGTGCCAAGAACTTAAGAACCTCAAAGACTACAAATCTTTTCTTTCCACAGGAAAATAATCTATTCAGGCAGCAAAATGTGAGTGTATTGTAAAAAGAGCTGTCAGTTCAATACTGTTGAGCAGACTGGAACTCATAAAATGAAATGGATGTACTTTGTTTCCTTCTAGAGCAAAACAGGATTGAATACAGTTTCTCAATTCTGTGTAAGCAGCACAGCTGATAAATTTTCTGTCTAATACTTGGCAGAGTGAATATTTTGAGGTAATAGTGCTTCATCTGTATGGTATGGCCTGTACTGAGCAATAAATTCTCTGCTTTGATGTTCATGCACATAACTTAATTTACAGTACAGTTTATTGCTATGATAGGAAGAAGCAAGAGAGTGACTAAATATTTACCAAAGTCGGCATTTGAGTTGAGTTTTGAAGATGTCCAGACATTCCTGTTTCAGTCTGGCTTCCTTGATGGTTTTGAAAGATAACTGATACTAGAGACAAATTCAATTATAAATTGGTTTCTAAGCTGAAGGGGCTCTATGGGTATGGCTCACTATTACAGTGAAGTGATACCAGCCCAGTTTTGCTTGGTTTGCTGTGATAGGAGGTACAAATGAAGTTCTGAAGGACAAAATTTCAGGAGGGTGAACACACATGCAGTGAGTGTTCATTGGTTATACAGGACCCAGCCTTACCAGTGCACCCATCACTGGGTGATGGGACTCATGCCATTGTCATTTTTCATTTTAGATTCTATCTCATCTCTTTGCTTTTGTCAGGTAATTTCATGTGCTAACAGCTGTTCTGAATTGCTTTGTTAAATGATTGTTTCTACAGTTGAGTTATCGATGTGACAATCACCAATTTTTTACTTATTCCAGTTTGATACCATCTGACTGCTTTATCACTCAGCAGTTTGATGGAAAACAAAGAAAATCAGTTTTTAGGACAAATTGCTTTTCAAGCATGTTGCAGTATGAGTTTTTTATATGATATTCTCAATTAATTATATTGTAAAATTACATTTTTTCAATACAGAATATTAAAAAAGATTGCAATTTAACACTCATTTTAAATAATATTGAGGTTTTGTAATACGTCTCCTATTTTATTGTGTTCTGTAGGGTTTTGGACTACGCATTTATAGAACATGCATTTTTATACATTTATGAATTATTTTAATTATGCTAGTAAAGGAAGAACTGAGGTGCAGTAGCACAAAAACAGTGTCAAAAGAATAATAGTGAAAACAGCTTGAATTAAGAAAAATAAAAAATAGATGTTCTGTCCTTAAGTTAGACATATGGAAAATGACAGTATGAAGAAGATTTGAGAATGCACAGGTATTGTTTGGGACCATATAATAAGTCAAAGATGGCTGTTATTATGGAGGGAAAGCATGATGAACAGTTATGCAAGTGCTGCTGGCACCATTAGTTTGGTAATTATTCAAGTTGTAATATAAATGGATTACTGCAACCACAAAATCTTGGTTTTTTCACTGTTGGTATTAAATTTTAGTTCAGCTTTTGAGATTTAGTGAGGGACCTACTTGGGAAAATAAGTGGCCACAGAGAAACAGCTCACAATGCTGTCTGACTCCTGGGGGTGAGTATCTGGACTGATTTAGGCACGGCTCCAGGAAATTCTGACAGCTGATTCCACTCTGAAGGGGAATGTCCTCTGTCCTCTGCAGTTAGTGAGCTAAGGTGCATGAAGAAAATTGTATATGGAAGCTGTAGAAGAATAATTCTACCTAGTACATCATTCTCATCAAAGCATTAATTATCATATAAACCTGTTGAAGAATCATTTTTGTCTTAAAAAGACAAAGACAGCATCTAAGAGAAAATTGGTTCAGCCGTTTCTGAGGAGCAGAGAATTGTATTTCATACCATTAGAGATTCACGTGTTATGTGTTCTGATTAGTGTTCTGGTAGATGTCAACTAACGAGCTGTTACTAAAACTCCCTGATTTTGTATTTAATACAGATTTCCTGCTCCTTTAGCCACCTATAAATGTAGCTGGCTGGGGCTGGGGCTGTGGAAAGTTACGACTGGCCCTGTTGTGGTTACCGCTTTTTCACAGACATTTCCTGATGGACATCTTAATTGTCATTGTTTGTTCCAGCTGCCATCTGTAAGCACCTACCCTGTCCTTCTGGCAGCGTATTTGGCCATGGAGGACTTTAGTTCCTGCTCACTTTTTATCTATACCTGAATAAATGAGTGTCATGGATTATCTAATTAGTTTTTCTACAGGGTACAGGGAGTGAATTTCCTGACAATGGTAAATTTCCTGAGGCTCCTTAATGTTTAGGGAGGATGGGGGGAGTGGGGAGCAGAGGAGAAGGGTGGGTTGCAGTTTGATTCCTGTTTGAGTTGAAACAGATTAAGATAAAAAAGCCAAAACAAATAAAGGAATAGTCTTGCTTTAAGAAATACTTAGTGGTGGTGAGGATTTCACAGTCATTGCTCAGTTATTACTCTCTCTGTTCAAATTTTAAAATATTTTCCATCTCTTCGTTTAATTTTGCTGCCTTTTAATGGTTACTGCCAGGTCTGCTCCTTATTGATCTTTATGAAATACATAAAAACTCTGCATTCTTGCATTTGGAATTTTCTAGTTGTACCTTCACCTTCAAAGAGACTGTAGCAGGAATTAGCCTGGAAAGGAATGTGTGGAAAGAGGCTGCTGTTCCTGTGGGCAGTAACCCCCAAGACCATAATGCCAAATAATAAAAGGAGTGCAGCTGTCCCAGCGTGCCAAGGAAAGGCTCAGGGTGGCTCAGGGTGAGCCTGCAAGGCACAATAATCCTCTAACTAGAATCGGTGTTTGCAAGGCCTTCTGCTGTGCTTAGTTTAGGATTCTGCATTTAAGGAAAAATGTGGACCCAGGTGAGGTGAAACAAATGAAATTAATGAAAATGTTCAGAGGCCTAGAAAGTTGATTTCAGTCGAGACTTGGAGAAAATGGTGTTAATATGTCATGTAGTAAAGGGGGAAAAGGCTTCAAGAGTGATAATAGAGTTCAAAGGTATAAAAGTCTGCTGTGTTCTCAAGAGCTATGGAAAGAAAGAAGCCATGAGTTTCATCTCTGGGACCAGGACACTGATGGTAAAAATAAATACTGCAATAGTGGGATGAAGCTGTGGGGCCTTTAGGAACAGATCAAAGAAACATCTGTCACGAGACTCAGAGGTACAGTTAAGTCTGTCTTGGGATATGTAAAATTGTATGAGAATCTTGGAGACACTTTGCATCCTAATTTAGAACTTTGATTTTACTATTTAGTATAAATGGTATTAAGTTATGCACTCAGGTTGGCTAAGTTTTTTGTATTTAAATGGCTGCAGTAGGCAATGAATGAAGTTTCTTCCTGCTAGGAAATTGTTCCATTTTCTACCCTAGATCTTGTCTGTGTCTCAGTGTTCTTTATCTAGGTTTGCATGTGGAAAGCAGAACATGAAGGATCTCAATCTCCTTCTCTTGCCACTGCTAACTAATTGACTCTCCAGGGATCACTTTGCCTGTTTACCTCCATTTGAATGCTCTAAGTAGGTCTGTATGACTTTGAGTGAGTCCTCCATATCACCTTCTGTAAGTGAGTTAGTGATTGGCCCTCCCAGTATTTTGCTGTTAATGCTGATGATTCATTATTCCCTGGCTGAGGGGCTGGCCAAGAAGACAGAAAACTCCTGACCAGATCAGCAAGAGCATATCTGGCTCAGTGTAAGTTATTAAATGACTAAAACTTGTTGGCCCATTTACTGTCTGCCTGGTTCCTATGGCTGGCATTTCTATCTTCAAATGAAGGTCACTTGAGGAGCAAGCAATTGCAGTGGCAGGAATAAATCTGCCCCTTTCTGTCATTTGTTTCAGAACTGTTGGGGAAAACAAAGCGATTTATAGCATGGAAGTTATTTCATGCACTGACAATGAATGAAATACTCCCTTAAACTTAAATCCTATGGAATGTTCTTTATACAGTGAGTGTTTTTTACTCATGGTACTGTAGCAATTTTGATTTAGTTTTCCATCTGTTCTCTCTGCTGCTTTTTCTCAAGTGCTTTTACTGTCTTTTCAGAGAACTGAGCCACACAGCAGCCACGCAGTTGCTGTACAAGGATTGTAGTAGTTTTGAAATGTTGCCAACACACTACATTCTTTTCTTTTCTCTGGCTGTGGAGAAGGAAAATACAAATCCAGTGACTAGAAGAGAGATGGATGCTTTATTTTTAATGACATCATTGCTATAAAAATGCTTCATTTTAATTCAAATATTTATTTTCTTTTACTCTATTTGTTAAACCAATACTCTGTGTTATATTTTAAACTTCTTTTTCTTTAAAAATAACCAAGCCAACAATATGGCCACAGGCACTCAATTCATCAATAGAAGGTGAAATGTCTGGGTGTGTAATCACTGCATTTCTCTCACACATAAAAATATTTCAGACTCATCAAGTTTCTGACACAGGATAAGTCTCTATTTCATACTTGAATTTTTTTAACACACAACCATAAGTTGTAGATTTCAACTACTCAACGCAATAATATTTCTGCATGTCGTTTTTAATCAGAAGTGTCTTTCATAGTATCTTTCTTGTGATAGCTGCTGCTTGGAGTCGACTGTGAAAGAGTAATTTGTCTTTTGGGGGAACTAGGAAATTCGAATATCAATATTTCTGAGGAAATATCTAATAGCAAATGTGTTGTGAGAAGTGGGAAAGGGAAGATGTTTGTTTCTGTAATTGCTGCCTTTGTGGATTGCTACCTGAAAAAGATTACAAGCTAAATGAGTTCTACCCAGTTATTTGAGACCATATTAATCAATATCAGTGTTTGTTATCAAATTGCTCAAGCATTTCCTGTCCTTTGTGTCCCTGAGGTAAGAGATGATATTCTGCTGATGTCTCTTCGCAGGACCTGTTGTTCAGTGTGTGCGCTCTCAATATCATCTCCACCATTGTCTGTGCTTTGGCAACAGCAATGTGTTGCATGCAGATGGTTTCTTCTGATCTTCTGCAAATGGTGAGTACGTTTCAGTGACAACACAGGGTTTGTCCAGCATAACACAGTGTCCTTCTCTGTGGATATTCATTTGCACATACTCTTTGCTTACAAACTTAAGCTTATTTGTGTGTCTCTGTGTAGTGGTAGAATGTGTGTGTACATGGGTGTGTTTTTTAATCTGCATACATCTATATAAATATAGCATAAAGATGTATGCAGTGTCAGGAGCTGCTGTGTTGTAATGTTTCTGTATTATAGTAGAGTGTTAGGATCAGGATTTTGCCATTGGGAGTTGGTATTTTTGTTAACGAGGTTATTAACAAGGCTCAGTTACAGATGCACTTTACATTTGCTGTCATCACTTGTATATTATCTCCAGTTTCCACACTCCCCAGAGCAATTACTTAGCTTTAAGAGCTCAGTTTTCACTACTAGTCTGGTTTGAGAGCTACAGAGTTGGAGAAGTATAAGCTCAAAACTGGAACTTTCCACAGCTCTGTGCCAATAACTGTGTTTTCATAAGGAAAACATGTTCAGCCTCAAAGTAGCATTTGTGTTCAAAACAAGAGGGAAGAGGATCATTAGTCTTCTGCAGAGTCAGTTGCATCACAGGATGCTGTCTTGTTTTGGTTGGACAAAGGGAGCTTTCCTATTCCAAATGAGTGTTGGGATTTACAAGGTTTCAATGTAAAAAAAAAATTAAATTAAAAACCTTTGTATTTTTCAGGCCAGCTACACTGCTTGTAACCTTGCTCTATTGCTGATTAATCTAGGAAATGTCCTGTTTGATAAGGGAGGGCAAACACACAAATCTAACACAGGCCATGTACTTTAATAAGTTTGCTGGATGGAAGACTGACCTAACCTAATATTAAGTTAGATGCAAACCAATTAAACAACACAGAAATGGTGTATAGCCTGCAATGCAGGCATGCTTGTTTTAAAAATAAATGAATAATTAGAAATACACTGGGTGCCATGGATATTGATATTGACTGTCCTTCCTAGACAAGTGTTCCAGTCACTGGGTTTCAAACCCAGTTAAAGAATATCTTCAGGCCAGGGTCTGGTGTTTGTTTCACATAGTAATGGGTATAATAAGTTAGACTCATATGTTTGGGTAATTACTACAAATAGTACATAAATGCATTTTGCTATAGGGCTCTGTATATGCATATTGTGCAGGCTTGTAGAGGCTTATAAATACTGCTTATTTAATAACACTAGTATGGATGTGAAACAATTAACAGAAATAATAATTTCAGCTGAAGACACTTATATTTTAAATGTTAAAGGGTTTTTATCATTTTCTGGGTATTCTTTCTTTTCACACACTTTCCCCCTCCATATTTGCTTCAAGAATGCCCATTGACTAAAGAACTTTTTCACCTTGCAGTGATGATGGGGAGATGAAGAGATTATCACACCTTGAAAAATCTGTCTGTCTAGTGGAAAAATAGTAGCAGTGATCCAGAAATGTATAATACAGGAATCTTGATCTACATTTAATGGTATTTAGCAGTGTCAGAGGCATAAAAACAAATAAATAACAATGAACCAAGAACAATATTAAAGTGCTTCTGATGGGTATATGCAGGAAACAGTAACCTCAATAGGAAGTCAAATTCCTTAAAAACACATAATTTTTCTCTCTGCCACCTCATTTTTGATGTCTTTAAGATTCTTTCTTTCCCACCTGGAAATGCTGCCATTGTGTTAATTTCTTTTTGCTTCCTATGCTTTGTGTTTCCAGCTGTCTTCCTGCTTAGTTGTCCATTCTCCCACCCTTTCAGCTCCATCGACAAGAATTTTCTTCCCTCTCCCCAGAAGAAGGGAAATATATATATGTGTGTATATATATATATATATATATATATATATATCTATTTCTGCTCAATCCCAGTCTTTTCTTGTTTATCAGTTTTTCCCTTTCTTTTTTCAGGTTGCTGAGCCAGATTCCTGCCGGGCCTAAGTGAGCGTAACTTCCCTGGGGCTACGCTGACTTAGACCAGCTGAACTCTCACCTGAGGATTTCTTTTTCTTTCACTACTTTCAGCCTATTGTCCCATGATCTGCAGTCCCCCTTTGCTCTACTACACCCAGAAATCTGATTAACTTCCTTTTTTCTTGCTTGCTAATGCTGGATTTGTGCTCTTTCCTTTAACTTTTCACTGATGCATGCATCTTCTCTTAGCTGTACCATGTTGGAAATTTGACAGCAGCAGCAAGAGATCCAGTCCTCATAGCTGAAAATGTTTAAATTATTGTGCTGATTGTTTTACTCTGTTCTACAGTATTCAAGAGCTCTGTAGGCTCTCCTGTAGCAAGAGGAGACAGGAGGGAACACCCTCCTTGGATGTCATTAGGTTATCATTAGAGCAATCAGTTCTGTGATTCCTGTGCTCTGTTAGTGTTCTTGTCTCAGAAATTAGTCCATTGGAATGGTAATTTTTGCAAGTTCAAAGAATTCCAATATATTACTTACTGACATAAAGCAGGTACAACAGCCTCAAGAAAATCTTCAGCAGTGATTCTGTGATTTTGTCATTTGTTGATGACTTTTGCATAGAGCAAGTGTTTAGATTCATACAGGCCAACTGATGTATTTTACTGGAAACTGCTATCTCCTGAAGATCCCAACCTTTAGGAAAAACATCCTAAAAACACAAGCTGCCTTCTAGTAAGCACAGTTTAAATTTTCCAGTGAATTTGAAGAGGATTTTTATTTTATTTCAGGTTCTAAGGAAAAAAAAATATTGCAAAATACCTCAGAGTGGTTTTATTGCTTTGTATTTTATTTTATATTTTTTCAAGATTGTTCCTTATTTGAGTTGGCTGTTTCAGAAAGTACCCCAAAATTTTCATTTCACTTTAACCTTTCTCACTGTGTTAAGTATATCCATTTGCTCGAGAAAGAAACCGTACCAATTGTACTAAAGCTGCAAGAGAAAATGATACCGTAGCTAAAGATCAAAAAGGCATTTGTTGTGTTTCACTGGAGAGTTTAAGGCTGCACTCCATTACAGGGCTTCCTAGAATTGTTCTTTCTGTGTCCACACCCCTCCAGGAGATAAATGTGAATCAAATCAGATCATATCAAGGCTCTGTAATGTGAAGAAACCTCTCTTAATAACCAAACTGTCACTTCCATGATATCTCATTTGTTCCCTGAGGCAGTTTCAGTTTGCATCTTGTCTGATGAGTGGCTACTGGGAAAATGCACCCTGTTTTCTTCAGGAGGTAGCTGCCTGGATTAAAGTAAGAAATATAAGATATTGCACCCACTGTGGCCGAGCTAAAGCATAAATTACACCTATTCCAGTCCTCCTTCCACTCCAGATACGTTTATACAGTTCTTATCCTAGAAGTGCTGGCACTGATATCAAGTGTGTTCTGATTTTATCACTATCACTGTTAGTAGCTGTTCATGTTGTGTGATACCTAAAACCATCTGTTGTTTTGTAAAGAAAATAAGGTAATGATGACACATGCAAGCTGTAACATTTAATTACTGTTTTCATCAGTCCTAATGATAATTCAGCATGTCATTATCTTAATAGGCTGTAGTTAATATTTCTACTCAAGCACCTTGCAGAAAGCACCTCTGTATGAGGGTAACATCTTGCTGGCATTGTTTAACCCCCACATTCTGGTGAAATAGTAATTTTAAAAACCTGCAGGGTGAAGCTTCAGGGTGAGAATTGATCTTACATTATTACATATAATTTATTATTTAATCTAGTTACATCAAAACCTAAATAATCCTTTTTTGGACACAAAGCTCACTTACAGGTACTGTAAAAGCCATCTGACAGTCCCTTTAGAAATATGCATTGGGAGTGATGTACATCTATAGAAAGATCCTAAATGTAAATATGGTTGCAGAAATACTCCCCCTCACACCCACCATAAATGCAAACTTTAGGTCAGAAAATCTTTTGACGTTTTTAAAAAATGTACCATTTTTCATCAAACATTTTATTGGTAGAATAAGAATATTTAGTATTTAAGACTAAAATATGGTCAGTACTTCAAAAAAAGATATCGCAGAGCAATGCGCATGAGGCTACAGAGCCAATGGCTTGTGACAACTGCAGGAATAGCAACTGGAAACAACTGAGCAGAAAAATCTGAATGTGTTTTCCTTATCAAAATATCTTCTGTCTCATAATTTCCCTTTAAGATCAGGGACAAATTAGAACAGTCAGCCATGGTCCTGTTCTTGTAGACAGTTGGAGTCTACATTTCCCTTCAGCAGATACTGATTCCAGTGTTTCAGAAAAGGAAAACAACAACTTGTCCAAGAGGGCAGTTAATTGAAGACAGAATTATAGAACTGAGTGTATAGCACAGAGCTTTTACTCAGAATAACATGCCAGTATTTAATTATATGCAATTAGAAATTTTTATTTCCCATTCTCAAAAATCAGCAGATTTTTATAAATGACTGGAATGAGAATAATGAACTCTGGAGTCTGCAAAGGACTAATTTTGATGTTATACAGTATATTTAATAAACGTGATATGGAAGGCAGAGGTAATTACTTGCAGATATAGGAAAAACTCCAGATAAGTTTCCCTTAGAGCACCAGGCACACACTGATAGATGTCACTTGTGGTTTAGGTAAGCTGTAATTGCTGAGCAGTGGCTCCCAGCAGTGGCATTTACGTGGGGTCAGTGGTGCTGAGCAGCTGCAGGATACACAGAGCACAGGATGTCTTTGCTGATGCTCAGTGGGGAGGTCCCAGAGCTGGGAATCCTGGTGCAGAGTTGATATTCTCACGTACCTTGGGCAGAAGGATGAACCACATGGTATCACATAAGGAATTATTTCAATAGATAATTATATTGACAGGTCTTACCTGCTGTTTCTTCAGTTCCTTAACGGGGTCTCCTTCATCATCTTTTACTTCAGTGTACTCAAAATATTCAGAACATGAATAATATCTTCTGATCACTTCAGTGACCAACTTAGAGACAACCTTTCAGAGAAGAGCTGGAAATCTGGGCTGAAGAAAAGAGAATGGGTTTTACAATTTTACACATATTTATGTAAAGGTGTTTATTTCACCTGAAAAAATTAATCACTGAGAGATGTGTTATTCTTCACTGGGCAGGGATAGCTGATGTGTCTGGCTGCAGCCTGTGAGCTGGCAGAGGAGGTCACTGGTGTTCAGCCCATTGTTGGCTGTGTGGAATTCTCAGTGCTATGGCAATGGACCCTTGAGCATACCTGTATTTTCAAAAACTTTTACCTCTTCTGGAAGTGGGGTACTTCTAGCATTTGTGCTTCTAATTCTCTGCTTCTTAACAATTTGCTGCTGCTGCCATGGAAAACTTCTGTATTGAATGTGGGTCCAAGCAGTGGGTTTACAGCATTTTTCAGCTTTCTTGTTTACCCTGCTGCAACCAGACAGAGAACATTTCCTCATAACTGCAGACAAAATAAAAAAAATAAGTAGTTTTTAGTATGAGGGCTGTTTAAATCAGGCTGTTCAACTCTGTCCGAGTCAGATGTGCCCAGTGAAAACACACTGAGTTCTGTGGTCAGTGTGGGCTCTGTGTTACACATCCCTTTAGCACATGCACTGGGCTGTGTAATGCCCACCTTGTATTGGACACATTTCACACACTAAACCAAGGCCAAAGATGAGAAAACACCTGTGTGAGTGTAATAGTTAGAATGCCAAGCTTCAAACACAAGCTCAACTGTTTCCTAAAAGCAGAGCATGAATTCCAGATCTGTATTTCATTGCCTGTCAGATTTCTGACAGCTCCCAGTATCCAGGAGCTCCAGAAGGGTAACAGAAATGGTTGAGTCTTTTGGATTTCCACAGCCATGGGCTTTCTCTTTCTTTCAAGTAAATATCTTTGAAGTATCTGTTGATAGCTAGAAATTTTTGCTAAGCTTTTAACGCAGTTGGGTGTTTAGGGTGTATGCTGTTCATCCTTGTCTGCAACCATTTCTATCCATTGCTTCCCCAGTGGCCATTAGTTTAATCCCAAGGCTGGCTGGGAGTTGTTCTGTAGTGTGAGCTGTAGTTTTTGACATGATATTTGAGTGCAACTTGATCCTGTTTATCCTGGTGACTGAACAGACCACCCCCATTTTCTGCTTGGCAGTTCTTGTTGCCTGTCCCGCTTGCCATCAGTATCTTGAGACTGGTTATTTGATAACAGCTGTCTTCTAATGCCAGAAATGGGTGTTTCTGCGTGAAAGTATTTGTCAGTGTTTCTTCAGCTTTCTCAGCTTTTTGTGTTTTATTACTGTCTTTTTTTTAACCTATGAAATTTGTATTAAGCCTTTACTGAAACACTGCCAGACTTCACTATTTGAGACTAACTCTTGAAGATTTTTAAAATAAATTTTCCTGTAGGAAGAATAAGCTTTTACAGGCTAGCAGAGATCAGTAGATAACGTAATATGGAATAAAATATGACTTAATTCCCACTTACTAGCTTTCAATTGTTTTCTCAAGGATATCTGCTCTTTGTGGTAATCCCTTATATTTGCTATGGTTTCATTTCCTGCTAGTTTCCCTCTTACAGCCTTTTTCACTTTAATTTCTGTGCCTTCCAGCAGGATGATATCACACAGGTAAACTGTTGTTTATGAACACCCCCCAAACGTGTATTTTCATGTCCATTCTGCTGCTTGTTGTCAAGTGCTGGTCACAGTCCGTTGCCATGGTTTGTACTGGATGGTTTGGATCTTGAAAGGGATGCAGATATTTCTGCTGTTCAACTGAACTTCATCCAAGCATTAGGTCTTTTCCTCCTGAAACCACAGCCCCTTCTGCCCTGTGTGAAACCTCTCCCTTTTGTCATGTCCCACAAAGTGTGTGCTGATGGTTCTGCTGCTGTGAAAGTGCCGTGTGTTTAATTGCCCTGTTCTGACAGTGGTAAGAGCATCACTCCCAACATGAGGCTCAATGGATCCAGCTCCAGGGAACTCCAGGACTGAGGGAATGGAGCTACAAGTTCTCTGGTGCAAACCAAAGCTCGGGGTCCATGGCAGTATGGAAACAGTCTGGGAGAAGGTCAAGGAAGTTGTAAATTAAAATTGCTTTCTTTCCAAACTGTAAAAATGACCCAAATTATCAACTCTTTAAGGAAAATGAGGGTAGCCTTGAGATTGGTGGAGTCAAATAGTGTACAAAATGTGACCCAGAGTATTCAGATATTTGTTTTCTTTATGAGAAATGTTTACAGGTTTTAGATAATCATGTTGAGATTTTTCTTGCTTCCTTTTTTCCTAAAAGATTCTTCCATGTGTTTGAGATAGTTGCAGACTGATGACTGCTTATGGTTGCTTAGAGCAGAAGTTTGGAGTTTAATGGTTGATATCAATGTAATGTTATACTTTGGGAAATGGCTGTTGAAAGATCAGATGAGTTTAGACCAAATGACAGGAAGAAAGTTGGTTTTTTTCTGTAAGTCAAATAGAGAAATGTCTGATGGTACCTGGGTAACAGCATCCCACCTCATGTGGAGGATAAAGAGCATCAGACATTCCACATAACGAAGAGTAAATGGAGCTGATGCCATGTCTGTTTCTATGCTGTACAGTGAGTAGAGCACAATGGCTCAAAGTCCTTGGTTGGCTGTTGGATGTAAGGAAATAACACATCCTGCAGAGGAGGTTCTTTATTAATAGTTACACATGGAAATATCTCTGGGGAGCTGATCAGTGAGCAGCTAATATCTCATTTTCACAACCTGTTATTGGTCCCCCTGACCCTCTGCTGTGCTGTATTATTACAGCTCTGACCTTTGAAACAACAAACATAGGGTGAGTTTATTAGAACTAAGAAGTAACTCAAGCTTTAAAACACAGATGACCAGTATCATTTCTGTGGTAATGTAAATTATCTTAGTTCAGCAGAACTACACCAAGTTAAATTTCAAAAAGTGATAAATATAGAACTGTGATACTAAAAATGAAGGTTTTTACTTTCTATTTGTTGGATCTTCTAAGCATAAACTAATTTTACTGCTTTCCAAATCTTTATCATGGATTTAAACAAACAATAATGTAATGAGCCAACAGTACAAAAACATATGTTGTCTTGTTCCAGTCTAAAAAATAAATGTGCCTTCAGCAAAATTTCTCAGCTGGCTTGTTTTAGGAGGCAGGAGCTAAAGATCAAGTCATCTACTGATCCAAGAAAAGTGATATGACAGCAGAAGTTTGCCTGGAGAAGAAAAAATGCTGTGATTTTGGATTGTCTTTTAGTCCACTTTGAACCATGGGGACCAAATAGAGCCAGGTGTGGGTTGTGGGATTTGAGGATGGTCCATATTTGATCCTGAATTAGTTCAGGCCTTTCCCAGAACACTTGTGAGTGTTCCTGATATCAGTGGTATTGGAATGGCTTCTTTAAATTCCTGCTCCACTCAAAGCTGATGAGGTTCCTGTCATAAATGTTGATGTGATTCTCAGTATTATTGGCTTTTTTTTGTGCAGTGTAGTTATTTTCTTTTGGGTTTTGAGATGTGTATATGGAATAAATGTTTTTCTTACTTTTATGCCAGTACTTACAACCTTTATACCACATTTAAGTGTGCAGTGTCTGTATCACCAAACCACAAACAGCTATTAAGAATATTTCACTTTACAAGAATAATAACTAATTCACTTCCCTTCATTGGAAGTGAAAAATGGGTGGGGTATTTCGAGTTGTTTTATTCAAAGCATGATGTCTATGTAATAGCATTTTGGGGGTTGGCATTGGGTTTTTTTTTCTCTGTAAGTGCAAGGCAGCTCAGATTGGAAACAAAAATGTGCAAACACTTATTTTAGTAGTTATATCTATTTTTCATCAGTTACTAAAATAGAACTGATTATGTGGGGCAACAATAAAACAATATACAATGTAGAAATATTCCTTGAAAAGCCATTCAATTGTAAATATCTGTCCTGCAACCTAAGAGTGACTGACTTGGAGGCCCACGGCCTCTCTGTCTTTAGTAAAACTTTGTGCTGTATTTTGGCAATCTGACTCACCCTCCTTACTGGTCACAAGTATTCTTACACTCCCAGAAGTGCCTTTTTAATTTCAGCTTGGGTATTAATGAATTTGGTATTGGTCAGGGTCACTTATATTGATCTTTTATTAAAATTTTTGATATTGGTGATGATGTTTTTTTACCATCTGAAGGAACTTTACCTGTTCATTTTCAGTTTCTGCCACAGAGGCCACATTCTGCTAATCCTGACTGCATGACTCCACATGGAACTGTCCTGCACCAAACCTTGGATTTTGATGAGTTCATCCCACCAATCCCACCCCCTCCCTACTACCCACCGGAATACACCTGCACGCCCGTGGGGGAGGCACAGAGGTGATTCTGCTTCCCTGTTCTTGCAGTCAGCACTTGGTTCTCAGCTGTGGACTAAGGATCTCTTTCAAAGAAGATGAAGCCAAATGTTCCTCACTTACATTAGGCTCTTCTTTTCTACAGAGATTACAAACTTGTTAGGCTACATCTGGAAATATTTGTGTTAAAGCACTACTGCAATAGAGAAATGATTGAATTTAGCTAAGACAAAGATAACAATGTCTGAGCTTTGAGCAAAGACCTCTTTGTAAGTGATCCTTTCACAGTTATTAACATTATATAATTGAAGTTGAGTATGAGATTTAATTTTTTAAGGAAATATTTACAATTTTTTGGAATAATTGTATTAATAATTGTATTAAGTGTATTAATTTGGAAAGGAAGTTAAAACAAAAGCAAAACAGGCTGGTAAAGATAGCTGGCATCCTAGATTAAAAGTTATTAATGCTACCCTGTGAACAAGGGCTTCATTTTGGATGTGTAGTACATTCCTTGAATGTAATTCTTTGTAGTGTATTGGTTTTGAATTCAGAGAAGTCTTTACATCACTGTGGTGTAGGTAGTAAATCCAATGCCATTTCTTAATTGTCTGCTTCTTTATGTTTTTATGTAGAAGTCTCCATCTGGACTTCCCTCATTCCCCATTTGGTGCTTTATATGAAGTAACCATCAATAGCCCAGGGATGCTGTATCCAAGTGAGCTGCCCCCTCCTTATGAGGCAGTGATTGGAGAGATGCCTGCCAGTCAGGTGAGGAAAACCAAAAGAAATTCTTTGTGTGCTCTTCAAATTTTCATGGTGCAAAACAATTCTAGATAAACTTTAAAGAAAACCATTAGAAAATACTTACATTCTTTAAAAACATTTTCCAGACCATTTTCTTTATAAAGGTTTAGCCAACAAATTTTACTTCCTATGCAATAGCAGTGAGTAGTTCTCTATTGCTTAACCTTCTGATTTTAGAGTGTTTAGTAATCAGCTTCTGTTATGTGGCAAGAAAGTGCTATTTCTGAGAGTGCAGAACACCTTTACCCTGAACTTACAGACAGGACCAGTGTACTTGAGACAAATATTTGTTACACTTTCTGCTTTATTCTGTACTGTACAGTATTGACTGAGCTGAAACTGGAATTATAATGTATCTGCATGTATAGCCAGAGCTGATTCAAGCATTTGCTTGAAGGGATTTGTGGTAATTGAATCAGCTGTCACAAAGGGAAAATACCAACAATTGCTTTTAGGAGTTCTAATTTCTTTCAGGCTTTAGTAAAAACTCCAGAATTCAAACATTCTAGGTATTCTTTATCAGTTGCTAATAGCACAGTGAAGAAATACTTATGTTCAGGTTGCCAAATTGCACCCACATTACAGAGGGGACTACTTTGCCTTTCCCCAAAATACATTGAAATATTTCCTAGTGACTTTTTTCCCCTCAGGGAAAACCAGAAAAAAAGAAATTATACTCATTCTTACTATTATACACAAGAAGATTATTAAGATAGTTAAAAAGACAAATGTCTGAGAAAAAAAGAACATTGAAATGCAAAACCTCCAACAAAAATACAATTAAATCTCTCCAATATATGCCTAACTTTGCAGCTTGTGTGGCTGACAAAGCAGCTTCTGACAGATCTTCTGATCCCTGCCTTGTACTGTACCCTCCACCCAGCATAACAGGCCAAACATGGCATTACTTTTGATTTGTTTGGCTGTAATAAAATGAGTCTGTATAAACTGCTTGTGAGTGAAGTTCCTTGCTGAATAGCAAAATTGGAGTTTTCAAGACCAGCTCCTTCTAGAATATTTCTTTATCCAAATTCCATCCTTTTTCTTTGGCAGTAACTCAAATGAACCTGCAAGCCTTGGAGAAGCCAATATTTTTCAGTGATAAAAAACACGGATAAAAGTAATATGAATCACTTCATAGTGATAGAAAAGTAATTCACATAGAAAAGTAATATGCTTAGTAAAGCACAAAATCATTTTGAGCACTCTTGTAACTGGTACTGCTCTTGGTGTGAGCATCACGCAGCAGCACAATAGCACCAGCATGTAACAAAAATATAATTTAACAAGATGTGACTTAAAGCTGCAGTCATGCTCTTGCAAGAAGGGCTTGGCTTCAGTAAGTAGATGCATTTACTGTTAATTTTTGGCATCTGGGGTCAGATTCAGCACCTTGTCTGTTCACCTCTGGCCAATTGAGCTCCAGAGGTGTTTGTTCTAATCCCCAGGGAAGATGAGTGGTGATCCATTTCTAATAGTGATGATTATATTCTTTCTTACCAGGAGTTTATATGAACCTGGTAGTTGCTGTTCAGAGAGCTTGTGTCAGGCTCTGTGTCTCAGCACTGGAGCTCACTGGCAGGGATAACCAAAGCCTCCAGTGACACTGTAGCCACAGATTTTTCTTGACAACAAAAGCCTTTATGCATTTTTTGCAATTAGTGTCCCAGCTGAACTGTAAATAGAGGATGGAGCCAAAGTCTAAGACAATTTTGGGTCTACAAGAAGAACAAAATAAAGACCTGAGCTCTTATATGTTGGAAATGCTCCCATAGAGCACAGTACAGTAGGAACTGAAATAATGAGATTTATAAATCCCTCAAAGGCAGGCTTGGCAATGGAAATCATGGCAGGGATTTAGCTACAAAAGTGCTTCTGGGAACCATTATGTAATAATGTCATAATTATAAAACCTTTTACTGTGCATCAAGCAATAGGTTTTATTTGTTTTTAAAAGGATTGAGGTCCTTAGAATTTTATTAAATTGTACCAAATTAGACTGGATATTTCATGCATTTTATGGGCAACAAATGTCAGTGTTAATTTTTAAGTGGTTGCATCCATGTAGAAATTGCTATTGTCATCTGTACTGATTAGGAATTCCCATTTCATGACTGTAAAAAGAAGTTGTTTTCACACTGTATTCTGTGCAAAGTATTGACTGGGATATGGAAGAGATAAGAACAGACAGATCAGGATTCTGTGTGAACTAAATCAATGATGGTGTTTTGTAAGGTTTTCTAACCTTTAGGCTGTGTGGACTTGTTAAAAGCACAGGTTTTCTTCCTTTTTTCTATTGATGGCTTAGTGACTGTCTGAGGATGTGGAATTCAATAAGGTTTTGTTACCCTTGGCTGTGCAGGAACCTGCATTAAACCATGTTCTGTCCCTGTGTGAACCAAAACTCTGACTTGGCTTCAAAATTGTCAGTATTATTTCCTACAATTAAAACTCTGATTCTCCTTCCCCCAAGCAAGAAGGTTAATCAATTCCAAATGTATATAAAATGCATTCAGCAATTATTCAGACAATGTAGAGTGTCGATAAATGTTTCAGCACAATTTTCTAGCAGATATTTTCCAGTCAGTGATTAAGAAATTAAGTCAGTGATTATGAAAGCACCTAGATTAAGAATTTATGAAAGCCCCTAAAATCCCTAGATTTTAAAAAAGAAACAAGCACTCTTAAAACATTACCCTATTTCTTCCAAAAGGTGGTCAGTCTGAATTTTCTACAGCAACAAAAACCAATTGTGAACATTTCTTACTTTTCTAGTTAGATTCCAGAACTTCCACAGCTAGATCCCAGGAACAATCTGTGACTTCAAGTGACACCACATTTTACTTTTTACCACATATGTAATACTCTGCTACAATCAAGAAAGAATCAGAAATTTCCAAGGGAATTGTTTAAAATATGAGTGATTTCACTTTTGCTTCCCAGTCCTTTACCCATCTCTCGCTGAGTTCAAGTATTTCTGGTACTGTTGTTTGGAGATGTATTTGCTAACCTTTAAAATAATTTTTAAAAACTGAATTTGTACCAAAAAAAGTTTCCTGGTCACTTGCTCATAGTAAGAGACAGACAGACAGATAGGAAAAAAAGCACAGTAAGTTATGTACAAATATGTGTACTTTAATCTACACTGGCATGTGAAATGGAAGCTCTTTCCCTTTTAGCTTCAGACTGATTGTGTCACATCTAATGTTTTAGAAGGCCAGACACAGATATAATGTTTGACAAAAAGGTTTGCACAGAGGTGACTGATGCTGATTTCTAGGCTGTCACCAACCATAATAAGCTCTACTAGTTAATTGTGGCCCTACAGACAGAAGCACATAAGATGCTTTCTGCTCAGGATGGTACCAATCTCATTCCTTTTGAACCTTTTTTGTATTTTTTTTCATTTGTTGTTACCAGTTATTTATTGGAATAATTTTTTTTTTATAATCACATTCCCAAAAAAACTGCTAAAAGTCTATTGATATTGGCAACAAAGCCCAATCCAAAGTCTATTCAAATCAGTAGAAAGAAAATTTCCTAAATTTCAGGTATTTATGGATCCAGTCTTTCCAGCAGAATGATTCTGTATTTTGTTCACATGATTCTCAAAAGTGAAGGGAAGCTACTCCCTTAGACCTACCCTTTCAGAAAAAAGGTGAGTGATAACACTATCTCCATTCAGCCATCTCCAACGAGCTGGAGAGCGCCTGGATGGGAACGATGTTACAGGGCTTCAGAACACATTAAGAGTTAACACCCTCACAAATAGCTAAAGGAAAATACTGCTCTTGTGCTTGTTTTTGTGGTCTCTGGTTTTCCCTCTCCTATTTTAGGGTGATATGGTGTGGTGAACAAAAAACCAAGCACAATATGAGAAATGCAGACTAGAAAGAGAGATTGCTTTTACTGAACCCATTGGTGTTAAGCATTGCAGACATTAAGTTTAGTAGTGTGAGCCTGCAGCCCCAAGTGCCTGTGAATTCTAGATGAATTTTGTAGATTCTGGAAAAATGAAAAGTTGCATTAAGCATGTGCCTTTGCCCAGCATTTGCTCCTGACACAAAGATGTAAAGTACTTTAAAAAGCTTAAAAGATAGCTGCTCATATTAAAGTGACTCGGCATTGTCACGTGTGTCCTTCAGATCCTGAGCACTACGCTTTGTGTGGTAAGTTGCAGGTTAATGAGCTCTTTCATTCCAAATGTTTGTTTAGGTCACTGGTGCTGCTCAGCAAGTGTCTGAATCAAGCCTGGGGGAGAGGAACACAACTCCAGACTTCAGCACACAAGGTGATCGTGGCTTTGCATTTGTCTCCTTAAAGATGGAGTGGGAGTTTTGAGCAGACCTTCTCTTTTCTCTCTTTTTCTCCCCTCTCTCTCCT